>NC_142794.1:54722662-54773551 GCF_049724085.1 Artemia sp. Qi Xiang Cuo
AAAGATGTAATGACCAGTAGAATAGAATATCTATCAGAAACAACCTGTTTGGTACGGGGGCGTAAGCAAATTCAATAGATGGTAAAAAAAAACATGTATATACCTTGAACTAGAAATTGCGTAAATCTCTTTGAAAGGGTGTAATGCCCCTGTAGAATAGAATTACCTACCAGAAAAACCGGAAGGAACATAAAGGCGCAGAATTCAAAAGATCAACTCTACTTCCGTGATCTTTCTTCTGGCAAAAAATGCAAAATTCCACATTTTTGTAGATAGGAGCTTGAAACCTCTACAGTTCTCTGATACGCTGAATATGATGGTGTGATTTTCATCAAGGTTCTATAACTTTTAGGGGTCTTTCCCCCTTTTTTCTAAAATCAGCCAAATTTTCTCAGGCGCGTAAACTTTTATGTAGCTTTAGATGGGAAGGACTAAACTTGATGAAAGTTATATATTTGAAATCAGCATTGAAATCTGATTCTTTTGATGTATTTACTGGTATCAAAAACCTCTTTTCTAGAGTTTTGGTCACCATTGAGCCGGGTCGCTCCTTACTTACAGTTCGTTACCACGAACTGTTTGATACAATAGTTTATTTTGGAAATTTACTTCTTTTGTTGAAAAATAAATATACTAAAACAGCTTTTTTTCTTCAAGTGTTTTTGTGAAAAAAAAAAAATCAACTTTAGTGTCAAGGGTTTGAGTTAGTGGTAGCTATCCTCATAGTTAGGATATTCCTGGGCTTAGTATTAGAACCAAAATTAAATAATTTTTTATTAAAAGAATGAAAGAGAAACATTTAAACTTTAAACGAACAAAACCAAGTTTCGTATGTGAAGACTGTCTCAGCAGCCACGGGTCTTTTCTCTAAAGTTCGACTTTTTACGCTCTTTAATTTTGGAAGGAATACTCAAACACAAATTTAAACGTAATAGATTGGCAATGCTGTATTAGATGCAATTCCCCGAGAAAAACTGTAAATAATAACGAATATCTACTTGGTAAAATATCTACTAATATAAAATCATTTAAAGGTAAAATATATAAAGGTAAAACCGTTTGTTGGTCAGGATAGACAGATATTTCTGAACTGGTAATCTTAGTACGTCACTCGCAGAAATTCTGTCTAAAAATATGGAGTGTACTGAAAAATTCAAAGGTTGAATTTAAAAAACATAGACTCCCCCCTGGAGAGGGGGGGGGGGTTAATATAGGATCTAAACCGCTGAATTTTCTGACTGTCTCCCGAAGAAAAGGATTTTTTCATTCAAACAGAGAAAACTACTAATACAACTAACAAATCACCAAAGCACCAAGCCGCCTGAGTCCAATACTGCTACACACGCTCCTCCTCCATCCCGGTCTATTCAAAGCCTTCCTCTTTACACTCTCCCAGGAAAACAGAGGAAATCTAAGGATTTCGTACAAATTAGCAGTCCAAAATGCGCAATTGTAAAAGTTTTATTGGTTAAAGTGATTGATGTATGAACAAATCATTATTTCTTTAATTACATTTTGAAGAAACGGGTATTTAGGGAAAAAAATGAAATTCACCAATGCACAAAATTGAGCCCTTTTTTCGAAACATTGTTCTGCAAAAGATAAACTTTAATGCGAAGAGTGGTGTTAAGGGAACGGTAACCTTCCCCATATTCAAATTTTCGGTGTTGTATTAAAAATTAGCATAAATCAACTTTCAAAAAAAACTTTTTCAGCGAAAGTACATGATTATCGACCGCATTCTGGTGCCCTTTTAAGAGTAAAAAGTAATCGGAAGGCAGACAAAGCCCTCTCCCAACTCTCACCCTAAAATATATAACCCGCCACGGCCCCCAGAGCAAGGGCTGTAGGTTATGCCGGTGAACCACTGTTTACATATAAGGTTTTAATTGGGAAAAGGGTCATGTTTGATCCTGGGTTTCCAAAAATGCTTAGGGTATTAAGGTTTTTTTTTAAATAAACATGAAAAAAGCTCAAAGGAATCCAACAATCAAATTTTCTTTGGCTAAATCACTACCATCCCAGAAAAAGATAACATTATGTCCTCTGAAAATAAAGTTTCTTTTTTCTCATATAAAATACAAAAAAAAAATACCTCAGCTGAATTTATATACAATAATTTAAAAGGTTAGTGGAAAAAACTTCGAGAGCAACCGTATTTAAGAAACAAGATGATATATAGTTTGAGAACGTCATGTCATTCAAGTCTTGCGTAGACTGTTCCTAGAGCCTGTTCATGACATAAAAGAAATTGGATATTCATCACTTGTATAATAAACCAACTTGCAATTCAGAAAAAAAATACAATAAATTCAATAAACAATAGACATATTAATTTACACTTTACGAACTTCACCTCTCCTCCAATATTTCCTAACTAAGAACTTATTGCTATGTTTTGATATTCTTAAAAGAAGCAACTAAATGTGAATATGACTAGCGATCATCACACTATTATTAATTGAAAAACAAAGTTCAAAGTTTGTTTTCATTCAAATGAAAAAAAAAAAAAATGAATGAAAATTCCCAAATATAGTAGAAACTCAGAATAAAAGCATTGACCTCATCGTCAACACTAGGAATTAGGAATGTGGAACCAATGTCCCTTTATTAAAATTTCACAGTGCCATGTCTTTCACGCCTCTACCAAGTTTTCCTTCGAGTTAGTGAAGTTGTAACTATTGATCCGAGAAATGCATATATTTCTCAGTGACACCCTTCTTTGAAGGTCATTTTTCGATAATTTATATGTAATTAATTACTTATGCACGTTTTCAAAACTCGCTTACAAACCGATCCTATGTCCCAGGTGTGTGAATGAAAGTAAATATGTTTTCTGTAGTTCCTCATAGCAGAAAAATATTGAGTATTGTGGTGACTGGTCGAAGTACCTTTTAAATTTAGGAAATTGCTTTTGAATCAGTTAGTGACTACTAAAATAAGTGGATTCCCACTATTTGATGTTAAGAGAACGGACACTGATGATACGAAGGTAAGAGTCGTCAACTTGACAGTGGAATTTGCAGTAACTTTTGAGTTGAAAGAGAGGATCACTTTGTGATATCTTTGAGTTGGTTTAAAACAGACGAGCAATTGTGTTTTGCAATGAATGTATACATAATGCATATGTAAGCATTAAAAGAAAATTTGAATGTAATATTGAAGTACATTCAAAATAGTGAATTGGGTCACCTTTTAAAAAAAACTGTAAAATAATTGCTACTCTTTTATTGCCCTTTAGGATAAAAAATTTGTCATGACTAGGAAGTATTTTCTTGAATAGGTTCTTGAATAGGAGTAGGAATTTAACTGGTTTTATCTAAGGATAACTGGTTCTAACTGGTTTTATGTCTGGTTTATGTCTGGTCTGGTTTTAACTGGTTCTAACTATCAAAGGATTGCTCCTCTTCCCCCTCTCTCTGTAAAGAGCCAATGGGGGATTTCTTAAAGCGTGTATTAAATCTTTCGAACTTTTTTTTTCAAATTTCCACATTTTCACAAGATCTTTTTTCACATTTCCAGATTTAAAAGATACAAAACCAAATTATAATCTTAATATAAGACGAGCTACTATTAACTGTGACAATGGCATACGTGCCAATATGAACGTGCTTCAGGAAATCTGAGGGCACACAATAGGATGTGTATTTGGACATATATGGATCCCTGTTAAACACATCCTTTATTTGATTGGTATTCATGCTACGAAGTTCAATAAAACCCTGCCGTTGGAGGTAATTTCCTGTAAGGTTTCAATTGACTTAGTGATATTAGTGTAATGCTGTCTGTCAGTGCTTCAGCAATTGTACACTAAAAAAACAGTCCCATCCTTACAATGCTCTTGTCTTGAGTGCCCAACAAACCCACAGCTGCAAACTGTATTTTGAAAACATAGATTCGGTTATTTCATTTTAGAATAGTTGTAAATCAAATAATTTTCTGGTGTGATCTCACATTTTATGTAATTTTAAACAACAGTCCTTTCTAACAGTTTATAAACACAATTCCAACTATGATCTAAAATTATTAATATCTGCTATTGGACGAATACAAGGAGATGAAGTTGTAAACAGCGCATGGCTAAAAAAGAGTTTTTTGTATAAAATGGTGAATCCATTTTGTCCTGTAGTGAATAGAAAAATATCGCAATGTCTATTTACATAGATCGAATTATTACTGCTTTTGTACAATAAATGATAAAAAAGAATATGTTCAAGATGGCTGATAGAACTATTACATCGTTTTTCTTGATCCTTGCTGCTATGGTTCTGCTCTTAGATCCCGACAGTTGGGTCGTGGAATGGACAATTTATAAGGGTCAGAAATTAATGTTAGACATGGTTTTGGGAGTGTGTTTGCTAGGATATTTCGCTCTGCATTACTACAAGCTAAAAAGTACATTGTACCGGCTGCTAAGAACTTTGAATCCTTTATGCTACATGACTGGGCTTCTTAAACAACAAGTAGAACAATAGGGAATTTCTTATATATCACAGTGGAACACAACTTTAAATGAATATTTCGACACTATATCCAAGGGCCGTCCTCGGCAGAACAAATGAAGGAAAAAGAATAAAAGGAGGTCACATTAAAATTCGATCGTTAAAACTAAAATATTTTCAAAACAGCCCTAGCATCATTACTTCAAGGAAGTTCAACCAATTTCTTCCAATGATTTTAAGGAAATGTTTAAGAAAACTTTAGATCCTCTACCAGAGCACAAAAACATCTGAAGACCCGACAAGAGAAAGATAGAGAGAGAGAGAGAGAGAGAGAGAGAGAGAGAGAGAGAGAGAGAGAGAGAGAGAGAGAGAGAGAGAGAGAGAGAGAGAGAGAGAGAGAGACAGAGAGGGAGAGAGAGTGTGAGAGAGAGAGAGAGAGAGAGAGAGAGAGAGAGAGAGAGAGAGATAGAGAGAGAGAGAGAGAGAGAGAGAGAGAGATGGAAAGAGAAAGATGGCATATCTTCCCTACACAGAATTACACCCACCAACACTATATCCATGTCTTTAGTTCATGTCTAAACCTTTTAAATACAGAAAACGTTGATGTTAGTGTTAAACATGACTACTATAAATAATTCTGACCTCAGCAACAACTCTCTAAAAATATTAATACTCTATTTTTTTCCAACGAGGACTATTTTATTGGATATGTCTTCTACGTTTATAGGCATGCATGCGGTCAATAAATATACCAATAGATGTCGAATCTTGTTGAATGTCTGTCCCATGAAAATTGTGTCTTGCACAATTTGTTTAAGAATATTAGTGTTTACCTAAATACAATGCTAGTAAGCCCTAACACTCCATCTGCAAAAATTACATATAATTCATGTTGAGGACCCCAAAGTCCAATAAAAAATAGAGAGATTTGGTCGGTAAAATAAACCTTGAAACCTTTAAAATATCAGAGTTTTTGCCACCAAATGTTAAGATGGACATAAAATTAACATTCCCTCCTTCTAATTATATTTTGTGAAAAGCTGCTGCAGACGCGCCGGAAGTATCTGTCACTCTCATCTCGGCAAAACCTCATGCCCAAAAAAGCAGGTTATGACTTCCGCAGGTTAAGTTATGAGTTCATTGTTTTTAAAGTAAATGGAACTCCTTCGTACAATTGGTCATCCTGCAGAATCAGTTAGAAACTGACAATATGGTCTCTCGATCCTTATGCGCAACAATTAGAAAATGAAATGACCGACTCCAAGTTTTCAAAAACTCACGTTGTAATTGTGTTGAATTTGTTGGGCACTCAAGACGTGAACATTGTAAGAACGGGGACTGTACTTTTAGAGTCCCATTTTGCCAAAGTATCGTCAGTGCTACACTTATCTGAATAGGTCAATTTCAACCTGCTAGGAGATTGCCTCTGATGGCAAGATTCTACTGAATTTGACAACAGGAAGACCAATGAAATCATTAGTGAGTTTAACAGGGGTCCACGTATGTCCAAATACAAATCCCACTGTACCCCGCCAGATTTCCTCGAACACATTAAAATTGCTATCAATGTTGTTAAAATATTTAATAGTAGCCTGTCAAATATAAAATTATGATACTGGCTTTGCATCTTCCAAACTAGGAAATGTTCGAAATTTGTAGACCTCTCGGTCTACACTACGCATTCTACACTCTCCGTATCAAGACTTTTACCTAAAACAGTGGAATATCTTTTGTTCAAAATCGGGAGAGAATCCAAGATTTATCGACCAAAAGCTGTGGATTCTCTGCACTGTTATACTTGTTCTCCTGCTGTAGAGATTATACGTATGAAGAATGTCTTTAAATTTATACGGACCTACATCGCTTGAATGATTTTATGGTAGAAAATCCACTTTTCTATTTGTAAAATATTGATTTCAGTGCCTGACAAATAAATTACAACAGTTGAGGTAAAGATGACATATGTAAATTTGTTTATTAGCAAAATTATATATAGCTTTTGTTTTCTTGAATAGATTTTTTCTTCGGATATCTTCTTTTTCTTCCTCTATTTTTAAATTGTCATTGTCATCAACAACAATTACAGGTAGCAGATAATTTGGATGTTCCATATATTGACCATGAAGTGAAAAGTCAGGATCACATTTCCTGTAACAAAGTGTAGTTTCCAACTTATTGTGTTTCTTTTTGGGGTCAATGGATTTTTTTTCATATTTAATATGAAACTCATGTGCTTGTATTCGCTTATCTGAAGCAATATCACATTCTGAACATTCAAATGAATGACCAATCTTTGTAAATGCCAAATAAAAATCTTTGGGTTTACAACCGTACCATGCACTTTCATCACAATGGTTACGTAAGAGCCATACTCTCTTGTTATTCCAACATTTGGAGCATGAGTTAGATTCTTCCTCCCAGTTCATAAAACGAATATACCAGTCTCTTATATATAAACTAAAATTTTGTGTTATTTTTTTTTTGCAATTAGGCCAGAAAAGGCATTTTCCCAGTGTTCTCACTTATCATAATGACAATTGAGACATAGGAATCCTCTGCTACGAGAGTTACGTGCTTCTTAAATGCAGAAATTACAGTCCAAAAATTGAATTTCATGTCCTTGATGTAGCAAACATGGATTATATAATCGAAACTAGTTATCCATCAAATTAGATATCGCCTAAGTCTCACTGGACCAACTTCCCAATATATACAAACAAAGAAGACATATATGGATTATTTTTACACCATTTACCGAAAAACATTGTGTTCGAACTTTCTAACATCCGAAAAATATTCTTTTATGTCGAATAATCAATACGAACTTAAAGATGTTACCTGTTGAAACTTTACAGAGACATAGAGGGAAGAGGAGTCAAGACCTGTCATCACGAATCCAATTAAAAAACTATCTACAAAAACACTTTTCGAGCTACAGAAATACTTTTATTCAAAATTGTAATAACAAAAATAGCAGTTTTTTTACTGATTTTTTTTTCAAAAGGTGTCCCAATTTAATATCTTGAATGTGCTTCAAATTTTTTTTTCAAGCCTTCTTTTAACGCCGATATTTGCATCTTGTTCGGCTTCATTTCAAAATACAGCGGCTCCTCCATTTTACACCTATATCACATACCTAGCAAATATTTTCTCTCTTTCAAATGTCAATCTTCATCTCTTGGCAGTTTCTTCTGCCACTTTATCCACTCTTGCCTTCGTATCACCAATGTATGTCCTCTCAACATCTAATAATGAGAAACCACTAGAGTTCTCAATAAACTGATTGACAAACAATTTCCAAAATAAAAAGTATTTTCTTCAAAACTGTATATAGTTGTACTTCGATCAGTCTTCACAATACTCACTGTTCCTGTACTATGAGGAGCTACAGATAGTATATTTACGTATATTCACACATCACTGACATAATACCGGTTTATAATGACCCTCAAAAAGTGTGTAACCGATCTAAATAGATATATCTTTCATATTAATAGATAGGACACTCCTTCAGTTCCCTTTTCACCGGAATTTTTCATCCGTCTCAAGCATGATTATTTTTATTTTTTCTCTAAATTCTTCTTTGAACTGCGAGGATTTTTTTTAAAATCAAAAGTCAACTAAAAAATAAAGGAAGAAACATAGATTTCTAGAAAAATTTTGGGAAATTTTCAGTTCCTAGTTTTCCAATCCCATCAAAAAACTGGCATGGCCTAGTCCATTTACTTAAAGACTACTTTACATTTAGGAGCTCTGCAAAAAAATGGAAATCTTAGTGATTAAGCAAGAAAGCTTAAACAAAGATCATCCAAAAGGACCGCGTGTAGTAGTGAATAACAAGTAAAGATAAATGGAAACACAGACATTGAACTATAGTCGGACAATGAAAATTTAAAAAGGAAGCATATATCCTCTACTACTACACTAAGGGCGGAATAGATATCTAAGGCTAAGATAAAGAAAAGCAAATGTCATTCAAAAATATAAAACTGTATAAAGCGGAGAAGGGTTCAGCTACATACGTAAAAAAAATCCCTGGAATATGCGATTTGTAAAGTATTTATATATCCTTAGTGGGAATTTCTTGTTTCAAAAGGGTAAAAAGCATTTAGGGAAAAAATTCAACGAACTTATTTCCCTCAAACTCTTATACATCATTTTAAGTTTTATGGTGGAGCCTAACTATAGTCACAACTGCGAATAGAAATAAAACTATACAAGACTGAAACGATAATAATGTACTCCATGTGAAGTTTTTTTCGGTTGGGCCGACTTTTTATTATTCTCGAATTAGAGCGAAGGTTCAAAACGTAATTCTTTTATTAGAAAAGATGTATAGTATGGACCTTAGTTTTCCTGTTTGTATGACAGATAGCTAGGTTGTTTATGTGCTAGCTAAGTTGTTGCTAAGCTAAGTTACTCTTATTAGCTCTTGTTAGCTAAGTTGTTTATGTGCCTCTCCATTATAGTACAATGCTTGCAGGTATGAATGCATAATGAATCGGACGTAATAGGCTTCTTATAGTTGAATGGAGCACAAAGGCTTCATTTAACTAGGGGCCCAAATAGTTCTTGCCGTCAGGTTCTAAGACAGCTTAAGCACTTTGTGTGTGATAAGAAGCTATTAGTCCCTGACATTCACTTGAAAGACCCGTTGATTTTCCTGAAAGAATAATAGTTTCAGTTATTTTAATAAAACCAAAATTGCAACGTGGAATGGTATGACATTGAAAAAGAACTATCGTCTTGACATTTTTACTGGCGAATTCAGACGATTTGAAAAGGACTTGTTGGGAGTTTTGTAGAGAGGGCTAGTTGGGAGGGCTAGGAAATATTATATAGGATAATATAGAATTTGTTTATTGAGATAGCAGGACGGGGATACAGGCAGGGAGTAAGGCTCTTTTGGAATAAGGAAACCTCCAAGTCTTGCTAAGGCTGGGAAGGTATCCGTAATATATTTCTAGTCGTTAGTTTTATGAATAAAGCTCACCTGGTATGTGTAATAGTAGTTTAATCTTGAATAGAACAAGAAGACAGTAGTGACTCAGAATAATTTTTTACATTATTACAGGAACAAATAGGCAGGATCCTATATAGAAATACGGTATTTTTATTAGGAGATTTTAAGGCTCGGGTTGGAGCAAATAAAGATAGATGGTATCCTGGTTTGGTCAGATTTGGTGCAGGAAAGGAAAATAGCAACGGTAATAGAGTGCTAGAATTCTATAGGTGTAATAGTTTTGTTACAGCCGATAGGGTATTTTGCTATAAAATGACCCACCAGTTATGATACTACTCACAGCATGCTAAGACGGCTAATCTTATTGATTATGTTATTCTGAGTCGAAGTTTAGTGGGATTGGTAAAAGACTCTGGGATATACAAGGAGCATTGTCAATGATGTTAAAAGTAAAAATGACCACACAAAGTATATTTCCATAACCGAAAATATATATATATATATATATATATATATATATATATATATATATATATATATATATATATATATATATATATATATATATATATATATATATATATGTATATATATATATATATAAATATATAAATATATAAAATAAAATCTTCACAGAGATATTTAAATTTAATTTGATATTTTAATTTTTTACAGTTTATGCATCGTTTTAACTACTTGATTATTCACCTTTTTTACGAACAATTAGGCCTACATGTAGGAAAATTAAGTTCCAAGATTAGCTACGTACTTTGCTATTAAGTAGGTTATATGAAGTTCAATTCAAATTTAAATTCTTGTCACTATTATCAAACTTAAATTAAACTACCTAGATATAAGCTGAAAATAAATTAATACTACATAATTATTGCTCTGCATCAGAGAGTAATTTTGTAGACAGTCAGACCGTCAAAATATTTGTTCTAGTCTAAAAAATCACAAAACAGCGAAACAAACCAAAAAGTACTAAGAATTTTTACCAATTACTAAGAATTTTAGCCTATAAAACAAGTTTGACCACAAAAATGATAAAAAATTTAAAGTCAATGTAAAGTTTATCTTGTAATTACTTAAACAAATATAATACTTATTCACATTGTCCCTCTCTAGGAGTTGATTTTCTCTCTTTTAACATCCGTGGGCAATGGCAATCGATATAACTAATAGAACTATAAAACAAAACAAGTAGCTATTACTGACAATTTTTGATGTCAGAAAGGGAGAAAATGACTCCCATAAACGGTCATCTATTTGGCCCTCCATGAATGTTTAGTATCTTTATGAGTTTGACAAAATAAGACGTTGTTGTGTAAGAACTCAAGGCACCTTAAAACAATTATAAGCAATAAGAAACAAGCTATCACAGGGCTATCGCACAGAGTCTATTTAAAAACGTGTGGTTAGTTTTAACCGTTAGGTTAAAACCTATCTATATTAATGACTAGAATGTAGACTGACAGTTACACTTCCGATATCCGGGGCTGACGATGATCAGGATTCCTCAAAACCTAGAAAGAAGACAGTAAGTTGATAATAGCTTGAAAATAGTTCAAGTATTATAATGGATCTTTCGGCATGATGTATCACCAGAAAAATAAATCATAAAATAGAAAAAAAAATCAACAATGGAAAATATACAGAGATGAGATTGTCTGAAATCTAGATAAGCAACGATAAGCTTGCAAAAATTTCTTATATGGACAGAAAATGCATAATACGAACATAAGAAATGATACAACAGGGGAAAGTCTTACTAGCAATTTCACAAAAATAAGTATTTGACACTCGCTGAATCTGTATCTTAAAAATCTTCACCGGTTTATAGGAAAAATAAAAATCTTGATAGTCAGAAAAGAGATCAAATGAGTCCCCAGGAAAATTCCCAGATCCGCCCTAGACAATTAAGCAAGCAATAGATAAAGTAAGGAAACTTTTCAAAAAATCATCAATACCTTTTCACCAAAAAGTATTGGGCTCACCCCCAATAGTTTCATTTTAGGTGGGGGGAGGGATCCCTAAAGCTGAAATGACATCTAGCATCAATATCTACAGTAAACGATATAAGTTCACACCTTTTGATGAAGAACATGTCCACTAATCATACATTGGAAGGTTTTCCCGTCTGGTCTAGTCTACCTTTAAGGGACGGTTCTTCTTTTTTAATTTTACTTAAATAATATGGAGTCTAACTCAAAGATAGAACCAAAAAAAAAAAAAAAATCAAAATGTACAGAACTCCTTATTTGAAATAAACCAGCAAATAATTTTCTTTAGCCTTTATCTTACCTTACTATTATAACTCAACCCCTGCCCATAAAAAAAAACAACATAAAAGTAATTACAATTGAATGTTCTACCCTTTATATTCTAAATGTATTTTTGACTAACATCTCCCTGTCTGTCTGACCTCTGTTTGTCTAGCTGTCTGTCTGACCTCTGTCTGTCTATCTGACCTCTGCCTTTATAGGTAGAATAATCCAAAATCCCTTCTTTTCTTCATTCTTTTTATTCGTCTTACTCGCCCTTTAACAGCTCAATTTTACGGGCGGGAGGAATTTTCCTGGGGATAACTGTTTGTGGAGCAGAATATTAAAGGGGGTAAGGTTTTTATTTTTTTTGGAGGGAGGGGGAGGGGGCATCAGTCAGACACCATACTCTCCCGAAAATTCTAATAGATACCTCTTTATGCTAATTCTAGAGTCCTTAAATAATAAGCCAATATAAATCTTTTCCTTCCGGAAAACACTCTCTTCTCTCAGTTAAAATAATCTATCATTAAGTTTACACTTCTATATGATATCTATTTGAAGTTTAAACTCAAATAATCTTACCGATTTACCGACCTATTTCTCGCTTGGGCGCAAAGAGAATCGAGGGAGGGAGATCAGGGGATTTTCCTGGGGAGAGAATCAGCTTAAAATCGACAATAAAATTCCCTAGAAGATAAGGTTGTAAATGATAGAGAACTCATAGAAAACGCAGTCTACAAAAAACGCAGTTTAAAATTGTAACATGACCTTTTTTAATGGATACCGCAGTTGACAGAGGAGACCGAAAGGGCAAGATGAAGATTACCGTCAAGACTGGCAGGACATGAAACGAGGTCAGGGTTTTTAGAAAGAGGTCAGTTGGTAGAGGATACCAAACTAGACAAAGTGGTTAGGGTAGAAGTTACAGTATAGCTTAGAAACACAGTCATTGAGTAACTTGAGTCAGAGAAGTGCCAATTTTGAGTGCTCAAGACACCAACCATTTTAATCTAAATAGCAAAAAGGTTTTTTTTTCGCCTTACTTCAGCTGGTTTTGAGCGTTTATGCTGGGTGGTTAAAACATGAAAAATTATATGATTTAGTAAATTATTGTTGGTGTGAATAATTTCAAAAGAAATATGGACATCCGTAAGATGTCATATTGTTGGTGATGGAACAATATGACATGATGGGACATATTGTTGACAGCTTCTCTTGAACAAGTTTTCGGGTTGCTCTCTTTTCCTTGTGATCTTTATACATTAATTCTCATAGGCTGATCCGTGTTTGATTATGAAATCGTAAAATAAATAAATTTCTTCAATTTCTGGTTTGCTACTTCGTAGCATATGAGGTCGTAATTTCGACATTTGAAAGTTCAAGTCTATTGGGGTCTAAAGTAAACACAAAACCTGTAGTTTAAAACCTGTTGTTTTAAACTACAGAACAAAATCTTAATAAAATAAACAGATAATAGCCTACACAGTGAAAAGACAGCTCTGTCTCCTCTACGAGAGCAAAAAAAAAAAAAAAAAAAAATGATCTAGAGCGTGTGGTGTAAAGAAGAGTAATTTTACAGTGGACATTTATTTGAAGACTTTTTTTAATCGGCTTAACTATGGGTTGGTTATTTTGACCGCTGTGATTTCCCCTGGGAACAATTATTTTAGCTCAGTGTTGCCGATTGGAGGTTGCCAATAGAAGATTTTATTACGCAAATCTTATAAGTAATTTTCAACCTTTTCTTAAAGTGAGTCGATAGTACTGCGTTGTTTTCGGTATGTCGACGGAAATAAAGGACAAATCATTCTTGAATAGTGTGTTGAACTTCGTGAGCCGTTGTATGGAAAGAGGAGACAAACTGAAGGTAATAGTTGATACAGGCGTCGGCTTTTTCACACCAGAATAAATTCTGAAAGCAAAAGAATCGCCCCATCAACTAATGCAGTTTACAACACGCTGTAAAACTCGCGCAAAAGATGAAGAGAATTTTACGGACATTTGCAGATAGATTCATCAAGCTCACGCCAAGAAGACCAAATTGCCGAACTTTGTTATTGATCTTCCCTGTTCAGTCCCAGCTACTAGTGAAGCTACTGCAGCAACCGTAGCTATTAAGGTGAATGAATTGTCTCGAGTTATTAAGAACCATTTCACTATTAATGCCAACAAACCCATCGAATCACCAAGCACTTCAAATCAGCCTGATAAACCCTCCTATGCAATCGTCCTGAGAAATCTGCCCGAGTCGCTTGATACCCCGAGTGCGAGGAAGAGATTAGTAGATTCGGTATGTGCGGATACTAGTGACATATCTGAATTACAGAAAGTCAAATCGGACTGGAAACTAGTGTTTGTTCAAAAGACACAGCTGAAGCCATTGTTGAGTCAATCAAGTCCAATCAGCCGCAGATACCTGCTGTCATAAGGAGCCCTAACTATACTAATATACTGAAACGAGTCCCATCTGACGTATCAGCGGATGAGCTAACTGCACTGATACTCAAAGCTGCAAACTCTGAACATCTTGGCAGTTCTCATACGTTCGAGGTATTCCTCAGCTGTCGATCGGATTTGGATAAATTTCTTAAGGACACTGAAGATCTATTACGAAAAACTCCCTACTAAAGAATTCCGTTTCTTACCCCGTCGTCGCTACTCATGCGAAAACCAAGGTCACCTAGCTGCCGAGTGCACCAACCGAGTTCTCCAGATGTGGCGCGTCTGACCACGTCCCCAAAAAGAACGATACAGAAAAGTGTACTCGTGCTATGTTTTGCGTTTCCTGCAAGAAAGTCGGTCATACCTGCTATAACGTGAAGTGTCCGGAAAACCAGCAAAAGGCAACTCATTAACACGATGATTAATAAAATCTCTAACATTTCACTACTTTCTTGGTATATAAACGGAATTTTTTCCGAGCGGTCTCTTGTGGTTGACCAGTTTGTGAATAAATATAATGTGATATGCCTGCAAGAACATTTCATCACAGAAGCTGGCCTAAACCTACTAAATCTCTGGCCGTCCTGCTCCGTGTTCTCCGTGCCTGCAAAACGTTCATCTCCGCGAGGCCTTCCGTCTGGTGGGATTGCCACGTTGGTTAACAATCGTCTCGCGTACGAAGTATATGATAACAGTGAAAATTTTCTTGCAACTAGACTTGATAACCTGCTAGTTATGAATGTAGAAATTCAAGCTGATTACCGAGACCATAAATCTGAGAGTGCTTTTGCCATAAGTACTGCCAAACTAGCTCGGTGCCTTAAGAAGGCCGAGCACTAGTCCCTTGGGTGTATAATCGTGGGTGATTTGAACTCTATTTTAGATGTTGATATTAGTGCCCAAAATAGTCGTTTTTGCATTCTATTAGGGATACTTGAGTACTGCTTTACTATTCACTAGAAAACCCAGAACTTTTCGTATATCCACCAATCTGGTTTTACGTCCAATCTAGACCATATTGTTAGTTCTAGTTCTTTGCCAGTACGTGAGGTTCTTGTCCTTCCGAATAGTTTCACTTCGGATCTTTTCCCAGTTCAGTGTATTATCAGTAGGCCTACCTTGTTTTCAGATTTCAGATTCAGATACAGATTTCCTAGTTACCCAATCTCAGGTGGCGTCCGCGATCCGAAGGTTGAAAAAGAAGAAGTCGGCTGGCATTGACCGTGTATCCACCCTTCACCTTAGCCATTGCAGCCCGACTTTCATGGGACACCTAGCTCTTCTCTTTTAGATGATCTTCACCATTGTACTCGTATAATCCGCATTCAGTACTGGGTCACTTAGGCCAGTCCTGAAGAAATGGAAAGTTACTTCGGAATGTGCTTCGTTCAGACTAATCCACAGCGGCACCAACGCTTTGCAAAGCCTTTGAACTTTTGGTCATTGATGAAATCCAGGAAAAATGCTGGATTCCCCCTTCCCAGTTTGGGTTCCAGAAGGGTCTTGGTTGCGGCCAGGCAATTTCTTCTTTGACTTCAATCTTGATTGACGCTGATGAATCAAAGGAGTCAATTGGTATAAGTCAACAGAAAGTCCACTGTGCCTACGACTTACCTCTTCATGACCAACTCATTCTGGAAATAGAAAAGAGTGTTGTACAGAAGGACATCCTACTACCCATTAAAGATATATACGACCACCTACAGGCTGAAATCCTACTTTCTGGCCATGGTCAACCCCTCACTGAATATACAGAAGACGTAATGCTGCCCTACCGAGGGAATCCTGTTGTCCCAGTAAAAAAGGGTGCTCGACAAGGGTCATTCACATTTCCTTGTGTCTTTAATAACTGTATTATTGAACCACAGTCTACTGTTGAGACAACATAAATAGTTCATGGCATAAACGTTTCAATAATAGCTTACGCTGCTGACTTTCTGAACCCCAGCCGCACAGTCACAGGTACAGAGACCACCTTCTCCACACTATAATCAAATTACAGTCGCAATGGCCTTGAATTTAACCCGCAGAAGTCGGAGATTCTTCTGTTCAACTGGCCCCAAGAAGAGGTCTCGTCTGTGGGGTTGGGAGAACTGTCTGTCACCCCTGTCCTGAAAATTATTTACCTTGGTTTACCAATTGGAAAGGATCTCAAAAATACCCGCGCCCTTCTTATTGATCATCTCCGTAAACGCCTGGCTTTTGCTTACAGCAGAGTAGTTTCATCTAAAATCCGTTTCAACCGTTTAATTCTCGCTCGACTTCATAACGCAGTATCTCTTCCCCATTTCCTGTACCTAAGCCAATTTTGGAGAATTGTTCCCGAGCCAGAGAAAAGAAAGCACACATCCGCGTTTTTTAAGTATGCAACGTTCTTGTGGCGGCTCCCGCCGTGGACAAGAAATTCGCACCTTGTTAAAAATTTTAAAATTGCGGACCCAACGGCAGCTATAATTGAACAAATTAAACGGAACAACGAGAAAGTTTCTTCCCACCCTTGGTACCATTTGCTAAGGTAGTGAATCGCTGTCCATTTAATTTTGTTTGCCCGTCTCTTGTCATGTTTAGTATCCTGTTATATTTAGTCTTTTTACAGTCTCTTGTCATATTTAGACTAGTTGATATGATTATTTACTTCTTTTTTTTTTATTCACTGATGATTATTTGGATTATTTGGGTTTAATTTTTTATCAATTGTGGCTTGATGCAACGATGCTCATATTACTTATGTTTGTTCAGTACTTTGGAGTTTAAAAAGTTTAAAAAGTAAAATTTCTTACGTACCTGCAGTGCAGCGTATAATTGAGGTTTTGTTTCTCGTCTTTGTAATTTGTTCGATGTGTTTTTTTGTTGTGTTTTTTTTTTTGTGTGTGTGTATGTGTTTTTTTTCTGTTTTTTTTTTTTTTTTACTGACACTCCGTCTTTTGTACCTTTTTTTGACGAGTAATAAATAAATAATAATAATAATACCTCTGAGTGATTGGGCTACGCTTACAACAGTACATAACTCACACATTATGATGCAAAATTTTGATTTGAATTTTGTTTGTTTTTTTTGGCAGAAGAAAGATTATGGATGCGTGTTTGCTCTATTTTCTTTTCTTTTTTTTTCCAGGGGTGATGGTAACGCACCAATGGCCCTATAAGATAGGGAAAGGGCTCATTCAACCGAAAATCAAAAATTTTAGTGCCTTTATTAATTGACCGAGAATATATATATATACATATATATATATATATATATATATATATATATATATATATATATATATATATATATATATATATATATATATATATATATATATATATATATATATATATATATATATATATATATATATATATATATATATATATATATATATATATATATTTTATATATATATATTTTTTTTTTTTTTGGGGGGGGGGTCTGAACACAAGTGCCGTTGAATTTAAAGGAGAAATATTTTTAAAGAGCTTTAAGACTTTACCCCAAAGAGCGGCAGGTTGAGGAGGGGGCAACCTCGCTCATACTGTATTGACATAAAAGGAGGCGAACTATTGTATTACAATAGAATATAGAACAAAACAAGATATTGCTTTATCTTTCTTTTTATGCATCAATTAAACACACGTACACAGTAAGGCCCGTATCAACAGGTCTCCTACAATTTCTATACTCTTTAGTAATTTTGCATGATTCCTTTTCCTTCCTATTTGAGATAAAGGTAAAATTCTAGACAAGCTACTTTTTGCTATCTTTGAAAGGGGTTAGGTTAGGAAAATGGAACTTCTAGGGATGGATCTACACACAAAAATATGCCCTGGGGAGGTATTTTGAAATTCCTACCTCTACTTCTTCTCCCTATAGAGGGCAATGACCTTTGATGACGTTTAAATCAGTCTTCATTTAGCCTTGAATGTGATAACACCTTTTTTGGATTTTATCAACTTGAAACTCGGTAGGATCCTAAATTAATTCAGTGACCGGAGTTAATTGTGCAACCATTCTGTCATAACATTTCATACGGATTAAAAATGTTGTAATCTACTGACCTAGTTTCTGGACATTTATTTACACTTTACAAAAATAGATTTGTGCTGATTTCAATTTTGCGTAACCTTAATTGACAAGCAGAAGAGGGGCAGTAAACCCGTGGCAAGTGCCGTTGTACCTGCCGGGAGAGTCTCCCTTAAATTGCGGGGATAAGGTAACGGGGGCTGACGCTTCCGTTGTCTTTTGGGGTGATATTTTTTTTTTTTTCTTCAAGCAAATGATGTATCCAAAAGTGTGCCCTAATTGTGAACGTTCTTTGGGGAAAGGCACGCTGTTGCAATGCACTAAGTGTTCCAATTTGTTTAATCCCTCTTGCTCAGGGATCACCGTTTCCGATAGAAAGAATACTCCTAACTGGATCTGTTCTATTTGCAAAGCCGCTACCGAATTTTCTAGTGACCCAATAGAGAGTGAGCACCCAAATTCTTCAATAAATATGCTGACGCCACTGAATGCCGTAACCCCTGCGTCTCAAGACCCTCTCTTGGCTGTTAGCCAGGAAGCACCTGTGATTAACGATTCGACTGATAATCATTGCCCAAATGAACAGGTAAAGCGAAATAATTTTGCCTGCGATGATTCTTCTGATTCATTCTGTGATTTTTCAAAAACCTTCGTAATTGCAGATGGGATTTCTCATGTAATTGTGAACTCTGCCCTGTTTTTTATTTGCGATGCATTTGCGAATGGTATTCCAGAAACGGAGCTTATTGAAACTGTGGCGAACTTTTACAGCCTTGAGGCTTTGGTGAATGCGAAAAATCTGCTTTGGAAATTTTCTGGAATTCCTATAAAGAGAGTAATGAGACGTGGCAACGCTGCGGAACTTGCTACAGCAAAAGATATTATGAAGATGGTCACGGATCTTGACCAGAAAGGTTTCAAATGGCCTGTATTAGTGCCTC
Source organism: Artemia sp. Qi Xiang Cuo (assembly GCF_049724085.1). Taxonomy (NCBI): domain Eukaryota; kingdom Metazoa; phylum Arthropoda; class Branchiopoda; order Anostraca; family Artemiidae; genus Artemia; species Artemia sp. Qi Xiang Cuo. The sequence continues at coordinate 54,741,724 of NC_142794.1, forward strand.
GCTCATTCAGAGACTGCCCTTTATTAAAATCTGATTCCAATGTACGTTTGGATCGACTTGTTAGTGATTATGGCAGAAAGCTGGAGAAATCCATTACTTCTCTTGAAAGAATTGAACAAGACTTACAGTCCTCGCTGTCGAAGTGTTCAGCCAACTTGGGCTCCCCCTCCCCTCCCCTTTAAATTCACCTGATTGGCCTCCTCTCCCCATCAGCTCTGATTCAGTAGAGACTATTACTATCGCTAATCCGCCAGCCTCGTTACGTGACCCTGTTTCCAGGAAAAATGAATTGGACAAATTCGGCTCGGGCTGTATCAAGCAAATAAAAAAGACCAATGATTTGATTTTTATCACTGTGGCGGCTGAATCTGGGAAAAAGTTTTCTTGTGATCTAAAGGATTCCTTCCCTGATTGTCTTATCAATACTAGAAAGCCTAAGTTTTTCGGAATAATCCGTGGTGTGGATATCGTGTTCGACATTGAAGCTCTAGCAGCCACTTTGCCTGGGATTCTGGAGTTCAGGCACCTTGGAATGTCGAGAACAATAAAGGTGTCGTTTGAGTCCGAAGCATTTTAAAAATATTATATCGTCCATGGGATTAAGTTCGGTTACGAGCTCTACAGAGTTGAGAAAGACAAGGTGCTTCCAAAACGATGTTTCGCATGTCAAAGTCCCTCTCACACCGAAAAAAACTGTGATTCTTCTACTCTGAAGTGTGCTCGTTGCAGTGGAAATCATAGATCAACGAAGAATACTCCATGTACTAACCCCATTTGTTGTGCAAATTGCAACTCAACTAACCACCCGTCTTACAGTTTCAGTTGCCCTGCTATGAAAAAGCTTTTTAAATGAATATTGGTTCTACGATTACGTCCTTTAATTCGAATGGAGTCATTGGCAAATTTGTAGTGCTGAATGAATTTGTTTCTGAAAATAGTTCAATACTATGTTTGCAAGAGCATCATTTGTTGGACAATTCTTTGAATATGTTAAGTTCCCTTTCAAGTCTACATGATATATTTACCGTTCCTGCGAGGCCTACCGGAGGCCGCCCTGCGGGTGGCATTGCTACATTTGTTCCTAAAGAATTTAGTGCTATTTTATCTTGTGCTGATGAGTCTTTTCTTGCCTGCAAACTTTTTGAGTGTGTTTTGGTCAATTGCTATTTGCCTACTGACTATCATGTTGATTCGTCTTTTGAAGCCTTTACGTCAGCTTGCCATAGACTTAGTAGCTTTATTGCCCTATTAGATTCGAGTTTACGTATTTTTATTTTTGGTGATTTTAACTGTGATCTTGATAGTGTAAATGAACGTAGCACAATTTTATTTTCATCTTTACCAAATTTTAATATCTGCCGTAAGACACTTGATTTTACTTATTCTCATTGGAGTGGGAGTACGAGTAATATTGACCATGTACTTTTTAATTTTTCCCCATCTATTATAGTAAAAGTTATCCCGGATTTCCCGATAAGTGATCATTTACCTATTCAGTTTTTGACATCGTTTTCTGTATTTCATGATTCTGTTTCTGCTTCTAATTTTATTCCAATTCGCCCTAAATATTTTGAGAGAATTATCTGGGATGAAAAACTGATTCCGGCTTACCAAGATAAAGTTGATTCTTTAGCTCGAAAAGTAGTTGTACCTGATATTCTGAAGTGTCATAAAGATAACATAGAGCTTGAGCTTAACTGCATATATCTTCAGTTATTACATTGCTTAAAATATGGTGCTAAAGAAACTTTTGGAGTTAAAAAGTGTAAACCCAATGTTGAAAAACCTTTTTGGTCGTCAAATCCGTTTCTTGTACATGCTAATCATGAATCTAAATTAGCTTTTAGACATTGGAAAAATAGTGGAAAACCGCGTGATCTTCATCCGGCTTTTCTATGCATGAAAAAAAAGAAGGCAATTTTCCAGTTGGAGCTTCGTCGTCATAATAATATTTTGCTAATGGATGCTTCGTCTGAAGTTGATATGAATAAAAAGAAACTTTGGAAAGCTCTACGTTCAACAAAGAGAGTTAATGAACCTTCTAAAAAGAATGGCCCTTCTCTTGTTGAGTGGGAAACTCATTTTGCAAACCTTTCGAAATCTTGTGATGATCCTGAACAACTTTCGCATGTTGATATAATTTTAAACAGTTCTTTTAATTCGCATGATTTTTCTATTTCGTTTGATTCTTTGTTGGGTGCATGCCGTAAATTAAAGCCACAATCCTCTAAAGACCATGATGGGATTTTTTCAAATCATGTGAAATTTGCTCCAACTTCTTCTTCTTCTTCTTTTGACTTTTTTTAATCTTATTCTCAAGTTTGGTAATGTTCCCCCGTCTTTTAGGATTGGGGTGGTAACTCCTATTCTAAAATCTGGTAAAAGAGATCTCCGTTCTTGTGATTCGTATAGGCCGATAACGAAGGGTTCTATGATTGGTAAACTTTTTGAATTATGTATAAAGGATCTTTTTGATTATTTGGATGTTGGTCTTAATCAAGTAGGGTTCAAAAAAGGAATGGGTTGCGACCATGCGCATGCAACGTTTGATACTATAATTAAGGAGTCAAGATCTACTGGCTCCCCACTTTATACACTTTTAATTGATATAAAAGGAGCTTTTGACAATATTTCGCATGCTTCCGCTCTTTCAGCTCTTATTTCTGGTGGGATTCCCCTTTCTGTGGTTAGAGTTCTTAGATCTTGGTATTCGGGGCTTAGGATAAAAATTTTTGCACATACTTCTGATTCTCTTTCTAATCCAATTTCCGTGGGTCGGGGCGTGAGACAGGTGGGGTTTTATCTCCTTATATTTTTAACGCATGTCTGGCGGAGTGTCTTCGTTCTTTATCTACAACCCTTATTTCTTGGGGACGGGATGTGTCTTTTCTTGCATATGCTGATGATATTATCCTATTGAGCCGTTCTAAAGCTAGTCTAATTAAGAATTTTAATTCCCTTTCTAGTCTGCTTAATGTTCGTGGCCTTTCTATTAGTATTAAAAAATGTCAATATTTTCCCGTTAATGTTAATGACCGAGCTGAATTAATTTGCGATAGAAATATATCATTTCCGGTTTCTGATGCTGTTGTTTATCTTGGGTTACCTTATTCTGCTTCAGCTCGTGAATCTAAGTCGATGCTAATTTTACATATTCAAGAAAACATTAGAAAGGCGTTTGGTTCCATAATACGGCTACGTGGTGTTTATCGTCGTGAAATTCTAGGTTCTCTTTTTAATGCAGTAGCCCTCCCGCATGTTCTTTATCCTTCCCTTCTTCTTCGAGATTTTAAAATTTGTGATTTTTCAGCAATTCGCGTTTGTTATTTTAAATATTGTAAGTTTTTACTTGGTTTTCCAATTTCCTTTAGTAATACTGAATTAGTTTCAAAATTTAAAATTAAAGAGCCGTTGGAAATAGCCAAGGTAAAAATAAATAATTTTTACCGTAAATCAGAAAATATACTTTATGTTCATAATCTTTTTCCTTTTTTTTCTATAGTTTAAAAAGTGCATGATTTCATTATTACTATTTGTTGCATTTGATTAAGTTTTCTTTTGGGCAACTTGTAAATTGTTGCTATGTTTGATGGTGTGTTATTTGGATTTTTGAAGATTTATTTAATTATCTTTTATACTCCTCGTTTTTGAGGGAAATAAATAAAATAAATAAATAATAAATAAATAAATATACGTGTTATAAAAATGAAACTAGAAAAATAGATTTTCTACTTAAATGAAGCACAAGAAAAGTACTTTCAGCTTTGCTCAATCCCAATTTATGAAGTTTCAAGGATCAACAAACAAATTTCCTAAATTTAGAAGAAACAAATTAATTTGGCTTAAAATTCTACTCAAATAACAGCACATTTTTTAAAACTAAAACCAGAGAAAAAGAAACTGAAAATTAAGGTGTAATGTTGTTTTGTCAAAACTCAAAATTACCTGTCAAGTAGTCAAATTTCTAAGGCTTAGATATCAGAAGACGGACATAGTACCTTAACAATACCTCCACGGAGTATATTTTTTGCCCGGGATATATTACTAAAAGTTTCATTGTCCTAACTTGATCCCTTTCCAAGATAACCAAAAGTAGCTTGTCTAGAATTTCACCGAGATAAATCCCCCCCTCCTAAGAAACGGAATAATTTTTTGGGAAGTTTTATTGTCCTAACTTGATCCCTTTCCAAGATAGCCAAAATTTGCTTGTCTAGAATTTCACCGACATAAATCCCCCCCTTCCTAAGAAATGGAAGAATTCACGTGTATATACTTGATCCTTTGTTTTCACTTTGGATCCCATCATCTCTAGAGGGTATACAATGTTTTGAGAAAGAGAAGGAGAGAGAAAAAAAGGAAATGAGAGGGGGGAGGCAACTGTCACTCACAAAATAAATGAAAGAATAAACTTTCTTTTTTTCTACATCGCATGGGATATTATCAAATCCGGTCAGTAAAGATATTTCTAAGATAAATTTTTCAAATCAAAAGACTCAAAGTATTACAAAAATCATATAAAGTTGTATAACTTTATCTAATTTCTATTAAAATCTGCATTTTTTTTTGTTTCCCATGACTGATTAAAATATTAAATATATTTTCTCATGTTGGAATAAATTAGATTTTATCGTAAGAAACAAGTACACGACCAAGTATAAACTATGGAATGTTCACCGTCTTTGCACGGTTCTTTCCAAGCCCTCCTAATTCGTGCTATGTTTCCAATGAAACTGGAGCAAATGCAATTAGAAGAATGTTAGTGACATAAATTTTAGTGACTATTTCAATTCTAAAACTGCTCACTCATCACTAATCGAGTCACAAAGATACCAACTCTAATCTAGATCTTAGAACCGTTGAGAACACTGGATTGCGTCTAGAATTCATACTTACTTTTATATGAAAAAAGAGAAATAGTGGCGAACCCCCAGCCCCCTCATGACTCTCTGGGAATATTTAAACACATTCATTGATGTCGGTGAGAGTAAAAAAGGGAACAAAATATAAAGCTGCGAGGAGACAGCAAACTAAAAGCTGTTTGGGTGTTTATAGGTTTCCAGAAAATGGACATTACTCCCTCGTGAATTATTGGTAGTCATAAGTGTCAAGAATATGTCACCTGGAATGTACATGAGCATAGAGTGCAGTCTGTCCAATACATGGATGGATCAGCTTACTACTATTTTAAAGAAAATGGAAGGAAATCATGGAACTTAGCCATCCATGAAAATCGACATAAAATGACTTACTGGACTAAAGTAGTTTGCGATGGAGGTTGGAATAAGTGATGTAAAGGTCACGGCTATACTACAAAAGGGTGTGTTGCCTTGATTATTGATGCTCTTAATAGAAAATTACTGTATGTTGGCATTAAAAATAAATATTGCTAAATATGTCTTGTCTCAGGGAAATCTAAAAGGCCACTCTGGACCATATATGCGTTGTAAACTACATATAAGAGTATGGAAACTCAAAATAGGGCCACATGGAAGCTCATGTGAGCCACCCGAGAGTTTGAAAACTCGAATTTTCTTAGAGGGATTTATTTAAAAAAGAAGCAAAGCACAGTCTCTAATATTTATAACGTACCGGAGACAGTGACTCTAGCGTCCACTTGAAATTGAGTAAATATGTTCTCTTTGCCGTAAATCAGGACGCTTCAAACACGATGTGACAACAAATTTGGCAGAAAACTACATATCCGATTGGGTGAAGTTCATTGATGGAAAGTAAATTTGCACATCGGAACGTTGTTCCTGCCATACACAAATAAGCCCTGCTTGCATATCATATTCAGTGAGTCCAAAATGGGATGCAAAAACTTGGACAAATATATTTGGAGCGAGGCCTATGGATATAAGACCTTATGGACACACATCCGCTCTAACATCAATAAGATAGTTTGCATTATCAGATGGGAGGAAGATATACGTTAAAAAAGAGAGAAGCTTTACAGTGCTTAAAGGGGACTCAGATTATGGCTCAATTTGTAACAAGCCAGAAATTACTTTTGACTTTACGGATGTGGCGAAGAGTGCTAATAAGGTAGAAAAAAAGAATGTGGATGAGACTAGACAACATCAAGTGTTCAAGGAGGCAAATTGGCGAACAGCAAAGGACAACGGGACGTACGAAAGAACCAGAAAAATAACCAGTACTCAATTTGATAGAATACCTCACCGAAAATACAGCACCAGAACGGCACCCACTGTCAAAGACATTCGGAAGGGTAAAGGCTGTTTCCAGTCAAAAGCTATGGCGAAAGGGACGAAAGTAGAGCCTGTCGGAATGAAAGCGTACAAATAAAGCTTGGTGTTCCAATTTTTAAAGGAAGGAGAATGGTTTCTGTGATCCTTCCTGTGTATCTGTATCTCAGAGCCTCTCTTGACGGTCATTTACCTAATCGTAAACCCATTGAGGTAAAAACTATGCCTAATGGGAATAATATTACAGATGCAGCTAATATGGAATATATCAGCAAAAAACTGTTCTGTTTTCTTCTTGTGGTAATATTTGTTTTAAAAAGAGCCATAAACGTTATTCCCAGAATCAGGGACAACTTAAAATAGAAAGCAGCATTGAATATCATATAATTGCACATGATAACGAGAATGATTGGGAGGTTTTTATTATTTCTAGATGAAGAAAATTGTGGAAAAGGTTATTCCCAAAACTTCAATGGTTGTGGAACGAGTGTCTTCTATCTGAAATTATAGACTCCTGCCTAAATAGAAATAAGCCCATTGCACTAGCCTTCTGACCTTGTTCTGCGACGGATCCCAATCAAACCTATTCATAGGGGTTGTGAGTTGTGTCTAAGGAGGTAAAATACTTCGAAGAAATATCACGATGGAATTGAAAGTATTTGTTTGTCTTCAGACGAATCTGAGTATAAATGTTTTATGAACCCCTTTAGATGCTTATGAGAACGCATTAAATTGTGTTTGAATGTATTTGATTTATATTTCGATTTTCATTCGTTTAGTATCTTTTTAACTTTTTTTTTTTTTTATTTCCTCGCGATTATAAATTGATCTTAATATGCTCATCTGCATAAAAATTTGGACATCGAAACCCCCCCTTTTGTTTCTATTAGAATCATTTGTATATGTTTTATCAACTTCTTTATGTAGCAGCGTTTTTATGCGACAATAAATGTCGTAATGGGAAAAGTAAAACTATTTCGAAATTTCTTACCTTTTTGTTTAAATTAATTAAAAAAAACTTTCTGAAAAAGAAGTTTTTCAAAGAAAAGTGAAGGCATTATAAACTTAAGATCAGCAGATGCATATACCTGTTAAAATTCAAACTCGAAACGACCATAAATTACTATTAAAGAATAAATGAAACCCAAAACGAACAGAAATTAAATAAGCAATCATAGCAAAAAAAAGACATACGACAGGTACTAATATAAATGAATAAATAAATCTTAAAACGAAAAAAGCTTAAATTGAATATGCAAATCAAGCTTAAAACGAAAAAAAATAGTTTGCTACTGAAGTATAAATGAAACCCAAAACAAACAGAAATTAAATAAACAATCAATGCTAACCAACATACAATAGATACTAATATAAAAGAATAAATAGATCTTTTGGAACTTCAATTTAATATGTAAATCAAGCTTGAAACTAACAAAAACCACTACAAACAAGAGTTTGGATATCGCCTCCTTCTGTCACTGTAAAAGTCTAAAACCTACTGCGTCATTGGCGCTTTAAGAAAACTATATGTGTCTTGAACAGTCTTGGAAATCATAAACAAAATCAAATTAAATATTTTTTATATATAATGATTTTAAGGTTGAAAGATCCATCAGTTTAAAATTTTATTTCACTGTAATTTTGTTTTCATTTTCAATGCTGTAAGAACTGGAGAAGAAAACACTTGTGATATGATTGGGTTTCAATGAAGTACCAGTGCGGCAGTAGACTTTTGGTTTTTACAGTTAAGGAAGGGGGCAGTATCCAAACTCTTGTTTGTAATGAAACTATATTCTTCTTTAACAATCTTAGAAAGAACTAATAAAATAAACTGAATATTGTATGTATAATGACGTTAATTGCTGAAAGCACATCAGTTCAAAATTTTAATGTAATTTTAATGCTTGTTTTCAATATTAAGTAAAAAAGAAAATATTTGTAATATAATTCGTTTTCAGTAAAGCGCCAATGACGTAGCAGGTTTTATACTTTTACAATAAGAAAAGGAGGCAATACCCAAACTCTTGTTTCTGGTGATTTTCGTTTGTTTCAAGCTTCATTTGCATATTCAGTTTAAGTTTCACTCGTTTTAAGATTTATTTATTCATTTATATTAGTATCCATTGTTTTGTTTGTTTGCATTGATTGTTTATTTAATTTCTTCTGGTTTTGGGTTTGTACTTCAATAGCAAACTAATTTTTTTCGTTTTAAGCTTGATTTGCATATTCAATTTAAGCATTACTGGCTTTAAGATTTATTTATTCATTCATATTATTACTTGTTTTATGTTTTTTGATATGATTGTTTATTTAATTTCTGTTCGTTTTGGGTTTCATTTATTCTTTAATAGTAATTTCTGGTCGTTTTGAGTGTTCATTTGATTGAAAATTGAAAGTTCTAGTTAACTTTTAAAGAGTAAAAAAAGATCGAAGGTCAATTAGCCCCCCATTACGCGCTTTTTTCCCCAAATCCATCCGATAAAAGTTCTGAGATACCCATTTTGTTAAAAATAGTTCAAACATCAGATAATAAAAACCGCGATGCTGCTGATACAAACCCCCAGAGCCAAGAGGAAAGTGTTTTAAGTTATGCCACGGCGCATATTAGGTTTTTAAGTAAGGAGAGGTTGATTTTACTTGAAATAAAAATTTCTAGTTACCTTTTTATGATTCAAAAGGTATCGGAGGTCACCTACCCCCCCCCTCCCAAGACACACACCTTTTTTTTTAAAATACATCCGATCAAAATTTTGAGATTGCTAGTTTGTTTGAAGCAGTCCAACGATCAGATAACAAGAACTTGGGGTTCAACATACCCCAGAGCATGGGGGAAGGGTAGTTACGCTACGAGGGTATATAATGTTCTTATGGAAGAGGAGGTCGCATAAACTTTGGAGGGGACTCAAATGACACACCCCCTAGCATTAAATCCGACCCCCTAATATCTTCACATTTGCAGCGCAAATGGGAGGATAGCTCTATATAGCCTACTGTTCGTGAGTGGTTATCTCTTATGTAATACTATTTTTGTTTTTTGTAAATATTTTTTTTCTGTTACTATGTTTTAGACAATAGATAAAGGTCATAAAGGCCATAAGGTTTTGATGTTTTGTTGTTTTTTAGTTGTGCATTAAGATTAGTGAAAACAGGGCCACCACGGAAAGGTTGTGCACAACCAGCCCTGCCCACCCCCTAGCATTCAACCCGACCCCCTAATAAAAAACCCCAATCCTCCCATTTACAGCGCCAATGGAAGAATAGCTCTATATACTGTTTGTGAATGGTTGTCTCTTGTGTAAAGCTATTTTAGTTTTTAAACCATTTTTTTTCTGTTACTAAGTTTTAGACAATAGAAAACTAAAGGTCATAAAGGCAATAAGGCTTGGATGTTTTATTGTTTTTTTTTTCAGTTGTGCACTACGATTAGTGAAAACAGGGCACCACGGGAAGGTTGTGTACAGCCAGCCCCCCCCCCCCATTAGCCTTACCCCCTTCCCCCTTGTGCCTTTTTTCTCCAAATGCATCTTATCAAAATTTTGGAATAGCTATTTTGTTCAAAATAGTTCATAAATCAAATTACTATAACTTAGGGGTTGAGAAATCCTCTATAGCCTCCGGGCAAGGATTGCAACTTATGTAAGTTGCCTATTATTACAATATAAGCCTGTTGTGGAAGGGATGATCTTATTAGCTTTGGAGGGGACTCAATTGATCGGAAATTGCAATTTTTAGTTCTATTTTTAAGAATCAAAAGGGATCAATGGGCAATTAGCCCACGCCCCACTTTTTCAAAGAGCATGCGGTCAAAATTTTGAGATTGCCATTTTGTTCAAAAAAGTTCAAAGGCCAAATAACTGTGATTCCGGGGTTAAATCCCCTGCAATAAGGAATTTTAAAAACTTAATAATTTTGAAATAAGGAATTTTAAAAACCTGAAACGTTTTGCAATCAAAGACGAACAAAATTTAATTAAATTAAAATCTTTCCGAAAAGGAAGTTTTTCAAAGAAAAATAAAGACCCTTTTAAACTTAAGATCAGCAGATACAAATACCTGTTAAAGTTTAACCATCTCTGAAGGCTATAAGAGTATCCCTTCCATAAGACACATATATGCCCCCAGGGCATAACTTACAACGCCTGTCCCCGGGCCCTGGGAGATTGTGTCGACCCCAAAATTTTAGTATCTGATGTTTGAAGTATTATTAACAAAATGAGCATCTCAAAATTTTTATCGGATGCGTTTGGGGAAAAAAGGCACGTAGGGGGGAGGGGCTAGTTGCCCTCGGATCTTTTTTACTCTTAAGAGTGAAAACTTACAAAGTATAACATTAATACTTGACAACGTATTACACGGCATAACTTACAACGCCTGTCCCCGGGCCATGGGGGTTTATGTCGACCCCAAAATTGTAGTATCTGATGTTTTAACTATTTTTAACAAAATGTGTATCTCAAAATTTTTATCGGATGTGTTTGGGAGAAAAGGCGCGTAGGGGGGAGGGGCTAGTTGCCTTCCGATCTTTTTTACTCTTAAGAGTGAAAACTTACAAAGTATAACATTAATACTTGACAACGTATTACACGGCATAACTTACAACGCCTGTCCCCGGGCCCTGGGGGTTTATGTCGACCCCAAAATTCTAGTATCTGATGTTTAAACTATTTTTAACAAAATGGTCATCTCAAAATTTTTATCGGATGAGTTTGGGGAAAAAAGACCGGGGGGGGGGGTAGGGCTAGTTTCCATTGATCTCTTTTGACTCTTAAAAAGTGAACTAGAACTTTCCCTTTCCAATCACATGAGCCCTCCATAAGTTTTTTACAAGCATCCCTTCCATAAGAACCGTATATGCACCCAGGGCATACTTACAACGACTGCCCCCTGGACCTGGGGGCTTGTGTCGACACCAGTCTTTTTTATCTGGCCTTTTAACTATTTTTAACAAAATATCTATCTTACAATTTTTATCTGATGTATTTGGGGAAAAAGGGCGTGGGGGGACTAGTTGCCCTCCGATTCTTTTGACTCTTAAAAAGTGAACAAGAAGTTTCAATTTCCAATCAAATGAGCCCTCTTTGAAGTTTATACGAGCATTCCTTCCATAAGTACCATAAATACCTATATACGCCCTGGGGGGTTGTGTCGATACAGGAAGTTTTGGTATCTGACTCCTTGAACAATTTTTAACAAAATGGCTATCTCAAAATTTTGATCTGCTGTATTTTGTGGGAAAAGGGCGCTGGGGGGCGGGGGGGGGGCTATCTGCCCTTCGATCACTTTTGACTCTTAAGAAGTGAACTAAAACTTTCAATTTCCAATCAAACGAGCCCTCTCCAAAATTTATACGAGCATCCATTCCATAAAAACCATATATGCCCCCAGGGTATAACTTACAACACCTTCCCCCTGGCCTTGGGGGTTTGTGTCGACACTGGATTTGTTGTTGTCTGATGTTGGAACATTTTTTTTTTTTAAATGACTATCTCGAGATTTTTATCGGATGGGTTTGGGAAAAAAGGCCGTGGGGCGGAGACGGGCTAGTTGCCCTTGGATCTCTTTTGATTATTAAAAAGTGAACTAAAACTTTCAATTTCCAATCAAATGAGCCCTCTCTGAAGTTTTTACGAGCATCCCTTCCAAAAGAACCATATATGGCCCCAGGGCATAACTTACAACGACAGCCCCCGGGCCCTGGGGGGTTGTGTCGAATCCAGAGTATTTGTTATCTGATTTTTTAACTATTTTGAACAAAATAGCAATTTCAAAATTTTCCCCTGATGCATTTAGGAACAAAGGGCAAGGGGGGGCTAGTTGCCCTCCGATCTCTTTTGACCCTTAAAAGCTGAACAAGAAATTTCACATTCCAAACAAATTAGCCCTTTCTGATGTATTTAGAAATGACCCTTCCATAAGAACCATATATGCCCCCAGGGCATAATATACAGCGCCTGGACCTGGGCCCTGTGTGTTTGTGTTGACACCAGAGTTTTTGTTATTGACACCAGACTTTTAACTATTTTTACAAATGGCTATCTACAAATTTTTATTTGATACATTTGGGGAAAAAAGGGTTTGGGGGGAGGAGGCTAGTTGCCCTCCGATCTCTTTTGACTGTTAAAAAGTGAACTAGAACTTTCCCTTTCCAATCAAATGAGCCCTCTATAAAGTTTTTACGAGCATCCCTTTTATAAGAACCGTATATGCACCCAGGGCATACTTACAACGACTGCCCCCTGGCCCTGGGGCTTGTGTCGACACCAGTCTTTGTTATCTGGCCTTTTAACTATTTTTAATAAAATATTTATCTTAAAACTTTTATCTGATTTATTTGGGGAGAGGGGGTGGGGGGACTAGAACTTTCACTTTCCAAACAAATGAGCCCTTTTTGAATTTTATACGAACATCCCTTCGATAAGAACCGTACTACCCCCAGGATATACTTTAAAACACCTCCCCCGGGCCCTGGGGTTTGTGTCGACACAGAATTTTTTTTATTTGACCCTTGAACTATTTGTAACAAATGGCTATCTCAAAATTTTAATCTTATGCATTTGGGGGAAAAAGGGTGTGGGGAGGCTAGCTGCTTTCTGATCACTTTCGACTCTTAAAAAGTGAATTACAGCTTTCAATTTCCAGTCTATTGAGCCCTCTGAGTTTTTGTTATCTGACGTTTGAACTATTTAAAAGAAAATGGATATCTCAAATTTTTGTCGGTTGGGTTTGGGGAAAAAGGGCATGGGGTGGGGAGGCTATTTACCCTTGGATCTCTGTTGATTCTCAAAAAGTGAACTAGAACTTTCAATTTCCAATCAAATGAGCCCTCTCTGAAGTTTATACGAGCATCCCTTCCATAAGAGCCAAATATACCCCAGGGCATAACTTACAACGACTGCCCCCGGGCCCTAGGGGGTTGTGTCGAATCCAGAGTTTTGTTATCTGGTCTTATATAGCTATCCCAAAATTTTTACCTGATGCATTTGGGAACAAAGGGCGTGGGAAGGGGGGTCTAATTGCCCTCCGATCTCTTTTAATTAAACAATAACTTTCCCTTTCTTGTTATCTGTTGTCTAATCTTTTAATTATTTTTAACAGAATGGCTATCAAATTTTTATTTGATGCATTTGGTGGGAAAAGGTGTGAGGGGGGGGAGCTAGTTGCCCTCCAATCTCTTTTGACTCTTAGAAAGTGAACTAGAACTTTCACTTTCCAAACAAATGAACCCTCTTTGAAGTTTGTACGAGCATCCCTTCCATAAGAACCATATGTACCCCCAGTGAAAAGCTTACAACGCCAGCCCCGGGCCCTGGGGGGGGGGAGTAGGGGGACTGTGTTGATATCAAAGTTTTGTTATCTGACCTTTGAACTATTTTTAACAAAACGGCTATCTCAAAATTTTTATCTTATGCAATTGGGGAAAAAAGAGCGCTACCTGCCCCCTGATTTCTTTTGAATCTAAAAAAGTAAACTAGAACTTTTAGTTTCCAATCAAATGAGCCTTGTCTGAAGTTTTTACGAGCATCCCTTGGGGCTTGTGTCAACCCCGGAGTTTTTGGTTATATGATCTTTGAACTTTTTTAACAAAATGACTCAAAATTTTTATTGCATGTGTTTGGGAAGAAAAGGGCATGACAGGGGGGAGGGGGAGCTAGCTGCCCTCCGATCACTGTTGACTCTTAAAAAGGGCAATAGAATTCTCGATTTCCAAACCAATGAGCCCCCTTTGAAGTTTATACGACGACCCCTTCCATATGAAGTGCCTCTGGGGAAAAAATAAATAATAACAATAAATAATAAAACATTAGAGCCGTATGGCCTTTACTATAGGCAACGCTATAGTGCTGCCTCTGAAATACAACTTTATTTTATCGTTCGTACGTTTTTTTTGTAGAAAGTACAATATATGAATATAGATAATATAAAATCGTAATCGACTGTATATAACCTAAAAAAAATGACATCTACTGCTGTTTACTTCTCTTATATGCATTTGATGTTTCAAAGTAATAACGAATTTTATTTTTTAAATGTAATAGCATTTATTTCAGCTATTAAACAGTTCGTGATCATGAACTGTAAGTATGGAGCGACACGGGCCAATTGTAACCAAAACTCTAAAAAACAGAATTTTGATGCCATTAGATGTATCAAAATAATTGACTTATTGTGCAGGTTCCAAATATATAAAGCTCATTGAGTTTATTGTTATTCATTAAAGGTTATGAGCCTGAGAAAATTTATCTCATTTTCAAAAACGGGTAGGGAGTATAATAGCCCCTAACAACCCCTAAAAGTCAAAGAATCTTAATAAGAATGACACCATCACATTCAGCGTATCAGAGGACCCTACTGTAGATGTTTCATACTTCCACCTGCAAAAAAGTGGAATTTTGAATTTTCACTAAAAGAAAGATCACGCTTGCGTCTTTATTTGATTGTTTTTGTTTGTTTTTTTGCAAGGGTGATCATATCGACCACATGGTCCTAAAATATCGAGAAAGTTCATTCGAACGAAAATTAAAAGTCCTAGCGCCCCTTTTTAAGTGACCAAAATATTGGAGGGCAACTAGGCCCCCTCTCACGCCCTTTTTGTCCCAAGATTGTCTGATCAAGATTTTGAGATAGCCATTTTGTTCAGCATAGTTGAAAGGCCCAATAACTTTGCCTTTGGGGATAGCCTGACATCCTACAGACCTTGGAGAAAGGTCTTTAAGTTAAAAATTTGCCCATTGTTTATGTATAGGATCTGCTATTAGAAAGTATATATAATTTTTCAGGGGGGGGGGATTTTATGCTGGGGGATTTTCCCCAGGGAGAATTCTCCGTGGAGAGGGAAGGTTCTGGGGGATGAATTTTTCAGGGAAATTTTGCAACAGGGGAATTTGCCAGAATTCCGATACAAAATTCTTTTTATTTGCCTTAATTACTTTTTTCCGACTTAGTATTACGCGTGGATATGTTAAGGGTAATTGTCCGGGGTAAATATTCTCCAGGATTCAATTGTCTAGAGGATCTTTCTTTGGGGGGGGGGGGGTTTTGTGGAATGGAGCCAGATTTCTTGGCGTCATTTAAAAAACGATCAGACATTAAATAAAGGAAACAAGTTTTTTCAACTGAAAGTAGGGAGTAGCATTAAAACTTAAAACGAACAGAAATTATTGTGTATATGAGGGGAGTTGCCTCTTCTCAACATCTCGCTCTTTATGCTAAAGTTTGAATGTTATCCCAACTCCTTAATGACGAGTCCTGAAACACAAGAGTCGTTTAATTAGATAAATAAGAAGTTTTTTTAAAAGTACTAAAAAACTTTCGCGTGAGGAGCGAGGAGTTGAGGAGGTGGCAACCCCGCTTATATACATAATAATTTCTGTTTGTTTTCAGTTTTAATGTTGCTGCTTACTTTCAGTTAAAAGAACTTGTTTTTTTTTAATATCATTAAAAATCCTCTTTTATTTGAAACATCTACAAGTCGAACCATTTCAGTTTTTACGGAAGGAATACTTTAATTTCTCTCCAAAGTTGCCCTTGTTTCATCTAATTACCTGTGGTTTTCAGAGTTGAAGCTGAGTTGCAAAGAAGAACAGTCTGTTGACTAGGGTACTTGTGGGTGTAATTTTCAAACTGATCAGATGCAAAAACCCTTCCTCCCTTCAGAGCATTCATGAAATTCCCCTCCCAAGAACAGTACGATCATTCGTTGGTCCAAGAAACGATCTTTGAAAGTTTTAAACCGAGT
The DNA here is from genome assembly GCF_049724085.1 of Artemia sp. Qi Xiang Cuo. Classification (NCBI taxonomy): domain Eukaryota; kingdom Metazoa; phylum Arthropoda; class Branchiopoda; order Anostraca; family Artemiidae; genus Artemia; species Artemia sp. Qi Xiang Cuo. Next base: position 54,757,665 of record NC_142794.1, read on the forward strand.
GGAGAGCCAAGATCTTGCCCGTCCGTCTTTTCTTTACTGCGTAACCTATTTGTCAAGAATGGGCATAATTTCTGGTCTGGGGCAACGTGGGCTATGTCATCTGGGGGGGCGTGGTATATTTCTTTGACCCTCAAAACTGCACCCTTTGATTTTTGTATAGCCTAATCCGACATAATTTACCTTCGAGATTACACTTTCCATGACTGCTAATGGCCTACAAGTGCATTTAGGCTTAAACTAGAGTGGGAAGACAATGTGCCTCGGAGCATTGGAAATAAAGAATGTCTTCAGATAGCTTTTAGAATCTGTGCAGGATAAGCTGAACGCTGTTTTAGCATAGTTGCAAATACGTTTATTTAAAGGGTCTCCCAAACTAGTCTTAAAGTACCCAATAGAAAGAGAAAGACAGAGTAAGAGAGGTAGAGGGAGATGCGGAGGGAGAGAGAGAAAGAAAGAAAGAGCACGAGAGAGAGAAGGGTGGAGAAGGATAGTCCCTTGTGCTCATTTTAATTAATTTTAACGCTGGAATACTTCTGTCACACAGAAGAATAGTTCAAAATCTACAAAAAACAACATAGCTCAAGCTTTTTTATGGAATTATTTTTTCAGAGAAAATCAAAATGACAAAAATCGCAAAAGCGGTGCAAGTAAACGAACGAAGCAATGACTTACCGAGCGCTCCAAAAGAGCAATAGTTATTTTTTACGGTAATTTTGTTGCCAACTATAGCAATTTTAATTGCTTTGTCAAGCAATTTGCGGAATTGTAAAAATTGAACTTTTACCTAGCAGCTAGACAATTTTCTCATCCAATAGTGACGGCCATGGAAAAATGAGAGTGATAATTTACCTGAAAAGCTGACCATGGCTTTAAACATTGAAGGATTTAAAAATTATGTGCGAGTATAACACCGAATACCGCGTGACGCAGCAAATTTTTTCCATTTATAGAACTAGGGATACTAGGGGTACTCTATTCATGGATTTGAAAAAAGTAAAAAGAAAATAAGGTGTTACTTTAGGAGATTCTATTTCTTCAGATGTTTCCGGAGTGGCAATGGGGGCATCTCTAATAGTCGACTCTAAGTCCCAATGATCACGAGACGCATGAGATTCTGTCGAACTCTGACGAGTACCTGATACATTTTCTCTCTAGAAAGAAATGAAAAAAAAACAAACTTAGTAATAAATGAAAAGGAATAAAATACCACAATTCTCCAAAAATTGTATTTTAAGAATGTCAAAGCTTTCCATATAGCCTATAAGTGTTCAGAAACCCGTAAGTCTTTTTTCTAGTCTAGGGCTGAAGTGCCACGAAACCCAATATACATGTCATTTCAAAGAAGGTCCGCAAGCACACGTTAGATCCCCTTTCTCTCTATGTATTAATCTATCACTCACGTTTTTCCTTCTGACCCTCCCCTTGACTCTCTCTACCTCTCTGTCTCGGCCTCTTTCTCCATCTCTGTCTCTATCGATGTCTCTGAACTACTATGACTTTGAAGATGTGCCTACTATTTTTAAGAACAACAAAAACTTGAGAATTGATGTCCTACAGATGTCACTGCAAATCTGATGTTTTTAGCGAGCCGTGACCCAAAAAAGATTTAGAATCTCTAAGCTAGATGATAGAATAATAAGATATTGTCTTCGCGTGTTGAGGTGTTAAGCCGATATAGACTGGCACTTTAAACAGCGTCTCTGAGCACGACCAACACCGTCATTCTACGCAATTGGGTAGGTTACAAGATGGCACCGTCCATTGCGGCCATAGTTGATATATTCACTGTAGTCATCTTTCTCTTAAATGTGTTTAATTAATGCCTCCCAAAAATGACACCCGCTTTATTCATAATTTTCAGTGTCTTAAAATGAATTAAATGCAGTATATAATATCATTATAATAACATAATGTCAATATATAGTATCTTTATAATATAGTTTATATTCTATATCATTTCCTAAAACTTTATAAGAATTATTCTTTAATTATAAGATACTATATAACAGCAGGCATAACTACATCAGCAGCCTTAATAACTATTCAAATTGAAAGTATTTTATGCTTTTAGGAGAGAGTTCACTGCTGCTGGGCAGTATGGCGTCTGAAAATTGAAGGCACTCATGTATTTTCATAGTTTTAAACTAGTTTCTATAGTTGTATCTCGCAGTTTTAATTTGATTGCACTTCGGTCCTATCCGGGCCAAAATTACTGTTTTGCACCAGAAACCTACTCAGATTGTCACTTGGCTGTAGTGTGAACACCTTTGTTACTAAGAAAGGGCCATCTAACTTCCAATACCCTTTCAAATAAACCAATAAAACCATCTGGGAGGTGGATTTTCAACACGATCACACCCATTTATCTTTCGAATAATAGCCCTCAAGAGGTGGATTTACGAATAATGAGTACAAGTACTACCCAAGCCAGAAAGCAAGAGCGGCAAAAGCAAACTCTGTCTTCGGTCGCCTTCTAAAAACAGTCTTCCATAAACCCCAGATCAGCCGTCTCACCAAAGCACGAATATACTCTGCTTCGGTTGCCAGCATTATGCTCTATTCTGCTGAGACTTGGTTGCTGACTCAGACTCAGACGCTAAAGGTAAATGCCATACAAGCGAAACACCTCCGAAAAAACAAACACTCTCGATGGCCTGACAGGGTACGAAACTCAGAAATCCTCGGGTCCTTCAAACTCCCACCCCTGTCAGAGCAGCATGAGTCTCGCTCACTGCGTTGGTATGGTCATCTGCTCCGTCTGCCTGCCCAAACACCCGCCCGGCTCATCTTCGATTTCGACCCAGCTGCAAAAGGCTGGAGGCGTCCTAGGGGAAGACCACGCACCAGATGGGCGGACGTCATCCGTGATCGGCTCGCCTCCAGAAACATCAACCCGGCTGAAGTGACAACCCTCGCCCTGAACCGACCACTCTGGAGAAGACTGACGGCGGTGACGACTGGTTCCCTCTACGCTGGCGACGCTGCCGAGCAAGAGCTTTAAGTCAAAGTAAAAGTCTTTCACTTACTACTACTGCAATCAATAACAGCTCACTGCAGCACCAAGTCGCTTCAGGCCAAGACAGCTACGCACGCTCCTCCATCGTCCCAGTCTATTAAAGTCCCCCTTCTTTAAACTCTCCCAAAAAGTTCAAAACCCTTAAATCCTTCCTTACGACCTCCTCCCAGCCAAATCAGGGTTAACCTGCTTTCCGTTTAGCTCTAGACAGCTGGTCGTAAAGGAGGATCTTTGGCAATCCATCATCTTTCCTCCGCAGAACGTGTCCTAGCCATCTCAGCCTTTCTCACATTATATTCCTAGAATGCGGGATAGAATCACACATTTTTTAAGCACAGCTTACTGTTTGAAATACGACCAGTCAGACGGATATCCGAAACAATCCTTAGACAATTTCTCTGAAAAACTTCTTATAAATCCTCCTCCTTTTTTCGGATCATTTACGTTGCACAACCATATCTGACCACTGTTTTCAATATTTTGCTTCCAATATTTTAGTTTTCGCTCGTATACCTATCTTACTACTCTTTTAAACTTTTTCCAACTATGAAAATAACAACCCGGGCATTTAAAGTTCTACTTTAAACGTCTTCACTGCATCCATCATCTTTGCTAGCAATACTATCTAGGTTAGTAAAGCTATCCACTTGATCGATCTTCTTGTTACCCAACACAACCTCTTCACCTTCACTTATTCCTAGTTTTGATGACTTAGTATTTTTAGCATTAATTTCTAAATCTATTCTTGCACCCTGAACTCGGAAAACCTCTAAAACTTATTGATTTTGCTAATATTTTCATCTAGGATGCTTAAATCATCAGCATAACTTAAGTCTAGGGGAGTTTTAATTCCCCATTTGGTTCCATAATCTCCCATAGCCTTTGCCGTGTTCCTTAGGACAAAGTCCATCTAAATGATCCTTATAAGTGGGGATAGATCGCGGCACTGCTTAATTTTCATACGAAAATATCTGATAACCTCAGTTCCTACCTTAACAGCAACAATACTATTTTCGTACATAACACTAGTCACTTTCAAGTATTTATCTGGTATTCTATACAAGGATTGCTAAAGCTCTTCTGTCGGCTGATTCAAACGCTTGTTGACGATCTATAAGGCTATAATATTGACGCTATAATATGACGATCAATAAGGCGATCTATAATATCTTTTTTATTTGGAATAGAATATCTGGAATTTGGAATAAAATATCAGGAATTAGCGAGTAATTATGGGCGCTATATGTGTGACAGCTCTCCTATTAATGGAAATTTCTTTTGATTATAAAATAAGTGATCATAGTTATGCGCGTAACTCCATAGATGCGCGTAACCTCTCCTCCCCACAGGAGAGGGGCATCCTCAAAGAGCAAAATTCTTCCAAAGAACCATTGTGAAATTTGAAAACTAAGAACTGAAAATGTATTTTTTGGATTTCAGACCCATCTACCTCATATAGGAAGGCTGTAAATAATACATTTTTTAATTCATATATTTTGAAAAAGTCCCACTTTAGAGTAAAGAGGAGAGGATTGAGAGGGAGGTGGAAGCTCCCCCTATGAATACAATAAATTACCGTAATGTTAACCTCACTTTCTAGTGTCTTTTGAAAACACTTTTTATTTAATATTCATAATGCAATTCGTGAAGCTATTCAAATCTTTGTGAATAAAAGTTGCGCTTAGAAATACTGAACAAGAAAGAAAATGAGGAAGAACAAAATACCCAAAATAAATTCTTACTTCCAATATTTCCATGGTATGGAATCGTGGAGCCCCTTGTTCTGGCCGTGAATGTTCCAAAGAAGATTCTTCTGCATTTCTTAAGAACTCGTGACTAGAAAACACGGCTTCTGGTTGGTGAGTTAATCTACTTCTTGATCCCCCAAGACTTATTGCACTGCTTAAATATCTTCTTTGGGGTTGTTCTGATCTTTCATCCCTAAAATATAGTAAAGTTGGCCACACATAAGGAACTTGAAAATAAAAGTTGTGTAAATTTATCAATTTAACAGTTTACTGATCGTAAATGAATTATAAATAATTTCTTAAACCACACTGCTTTTCAATTTACGAAAAATTAAGCAAGAAAAACTGGTTTTAATTTCAACAAAGCAGTGAACAAAAAAAAAACACTTTAATTATGAAAAAATATTTTATCCCCGCGTCTGGGAGCCTTTCTCACCGGAAAAAAACGAAAAATCCCAAAAAAAGGTTTAAGTAAGAGAGAGATTAAAAGCAGTTGTTTTTAGAAATAGCACAAAAAACACACAAATCAAACAGTTCGTGGTAACGAACTGTAAGTAAGGAGCGACCCGGCTCAATGGTAACCGAAACTCTAGAAAACGGGTTTTTGATACCAATAGATATATCAAAAGAATCAGATTTCAATGCTGATTTCAAATATATATCTTTCATCAAGTTTAGTGCTACCCATCAAAAGTTACGCGCCTGAGAAAATTTGGCTGATTTTCGAAAAAAGGGGGAAAGACCCCCTAAAAGTTATAAAACCTTAATGAAAATCACACCATCATATTCAGCGTATCATATAATCCTACTGTAGAGGTTTCAAGCTCCTATCTACAAAAATGTGGATTTTTCAATTTTTTGCCATAAGAAAGATCACGGTCGCGTTTGTTTTTTTTTTTTTTTTTGTTTTTTTTTTTTTTTTTTTTTTTTTTTTCCCAGGGGTGATCGTATCGATCCAGTGGTCCTAGAATATCGTGGGAGGGCTCATTGGAACGGAAATTAAAAGTTCTAGTGCCCTTTTTAAGTGACCAAAAAAAATGGAGGGCAACTAGGCCCCTCCCACGCTCATTTTTTTCCCAAAGTCACCCGATCAAAATTTTGAGACAGCCATTTTGTTCAGCATGGTCGAAAATATGAAAAAAATGTCTTTTAGGATGACTTGATTCCCCAAAGTCCCCAGGGGGAGGGCTGAAAGTTATGAACTTTACTCACTGTTAACATATATTATTGGTTATTGGGAAGTATACAGACTTTTTCAGAGGAGATTTTTTCTGGTAGGTGGGGGAAGGAGAGGGTCGGGGGCTATATGGAAGGATCTTTCCATGAAGGAAGTTTTAATGGGGGAAGGGCCATTGCTATGAAGGGGGCGCCGGATTTCCCAGCATTATTAAAGAAAAAGATCAGGAATTAAATAAAAAAAAAACAAGTTTTTCAACTGATCAACTGACTGTGATTAAGAGGTCATTTTTGAAGAACTGTAAAAAAAAATTTGAACTATAGTTTAAAGAGCAGGGTATTGACTAGGGGGCGAACCCCCTAATATACGTGTTAAAAATTTATGAATATAGAAGTTCGTTACGTAAGTTAATTTTAAGTTACGTATATTTATTACTAATAAAAACATTCGTAAATAAAATTAAACAAGTTTCGAGAAAGCCATTTAACCAAATAATATTAAATTTTGTTTTAATTATTCATGTACGGGGAGCCAAAATCAAAACCTGCATTAATTCAAAAACGTTCAAAAATTAAATATAAAAAAACAAGTTTTTTAACTGAAAGTAATGAACGACGTTAAACTTAAAACAAACATAAATTATTCCGTATATGAAGGGGCTGTCCCCTCCTCAACGCCTCGCTCTTTACGCTAAAGTTTGACTTTCTCACAACTCTATTTTTTTAAACAATAAAAAAACTTTAGCGTAAAGAGCGAGGCGTTGAGGAGGGGACAGCCCCTTCATATACGGAATAATTTCTGTTCGTTTTAAGTTTTAACGTCGTTCCTTACTTTCAGTTAAAAAAACTTGTTTTTTTTATTTAATACAAAAAAAAGACAACTAAACACACGAAAAGAAAAAAAGCAAGAACAACTCACCTTATAAACAAATTTCCAGCACTGATGTTACTACATAAGAGTAAAACCAAAGCAAATATCTATAGTGAAAACAATGAGTTTTTATCCACTGAATGTTGAGAGGAGAGTGACCCTTTGCTTACACTATAGACAGTCGCCTTGGTTTTATTTTTATGCAGTAACATCAGTGCTGGAAGTTTGTTTGTAATGTGAGTCGTCCCTACTTATTTATTATTTTTTCTTTTCGTGCGTTTAGTTGTCGTTTTTTGTGTGTGTTATTTTTAAAAACAACTGATTTTTTTCTCTCTCTTACTTAAACTTTTCTTTTTCGTTGAGAAAGGCTCCCGGACGTGAAGCCAAAATATTTTTAATTTTTTTTATTAAAATGTTTTTTTGTTTTTATTTTTTGTTCACTGCTTTGTTGAAATTAAAACCCGCTTTTCTCGCTTGAATTTTCGCAAATAAATTATACTGGAGGGCATGTAAACTTTTGGAATTTACTACTTTTTATTAATCAAATTTTCTGCATGGTTAAGAAAACTTGTATGCACAAATCATTAATATTATTTATTACAATTGATGCGAGTGTCAAATTTGAAAAGCTTGATCTACACAAAAGAAACATTTTCTAAATGACTCAGAATTTGAATCTAAAGTTTTCATGCCTTAATATATTAGTACTTATTCAAAGCAACAATGAAAGTGACTTTGAAATTTGTTATTTTCTTTTGCTTTATGACTAATTCGATCATTGGGTAATTTTAGTTTCTACTAATTAATGATTATTTTGGTAGGCTAAGCTTGAGAGGCTAAGCAAATCAAAAGCTAAGTTTGAGAGGGCACCCTGCTAAACAATGCAAAAAAAATAGAAAAAGGAAATAATAGTGAATAGAACTTGAAAAGTCAAAGTAATTTGTATATTTCCATAAATAAGTTATGAGACTCAGTATTGCAATAAGAGAGGATGTTGTTGAGTTTAGTCAACTGCAGTTAGGATTAAACCCGTCCCATTACAGGTGGTGGTGTTTATTGAACTTCTTTTTCTTGCGGTTTTTCCTATATTGGTAGTACCCACCAGTAATTAGGGGAAAGCTTTTCTTATGTAAATCAATCGGTTAAGCCATGAAGTTACATCAAAGGCTAGAGAATTTTGAGCATGCCTTAGACAATAAAGTTTATGATAATTCAGACCACTTCGTTCTCTTTGATAACACCACCATAATTGCCTCCCTTGAAAGTCTCAATAAGTTGTCAGCTAATCAGTCGATAGCAGAAAGTACATACACCAGAAAGTTGCCTTAAAAGAGATACAGAAGGCTCAGAAAAAGATTAACTTTTGAAACAACCTTTTACAGAAGAAAATTTTAAATGAAAGTTTAGTATTAGATTGAGGTCTATTATTCGCCGACTTTTTACTGAGAAGGTGTTTCTTCTCATTTTATTCGAAAACTTTGTCTTTTTTTGTTTCGTAAAATTTTTACTTACTTTCTTTCTGCAATGAGAACGACTCATTTTATTGTTTTTTCTTAAATTGTTCATAGGACATAAGATCTTTTGCAGGGAAAAACATCTTGTATCTATTCCCAAACAGTTCGTGGTAACGAACTTTGAGTAAGGAGCGACCCGGCTCAATGGTAACCGAAACTGTAGAAAACAGAATTTTGATACCAATAGATCCATCAAAAGAATCAGATTTTAATGCTGATTTCAAATATATAAGTTTCATCAAGTTAGGTCCTACCTATCAAAAGTTACGCGCCTGAGAAAATTTTGCTGATTTTCGAAAAAAGGGAGAAAGACCCCCTAAAAGTTATAGCACCTTAATGAAAATCACACCTTCATATTCAGCGTATCAGAGAACCCTACTGCAGAGGTTTCAAGCTCCTATCTACAAAAATGTGGAATTTTGCATTTTTTGCCAGAAGAAAGATCACGGATGCGTGTTTATTTGTTTGTTTTTTTTTCCCAGGGGTGATCGTATCGACCCAGTGGTCCTAAAATATCGTGGGAGGGCTCATTCAAACGGAAATTAAAAGTTATAGTGCCCTTTTTAAGTGACGAAAATAAATGGAGGGCAACTAACTAGGCCCCCTTCCACGCTCATTTTTTCCCCAAAGTCAACCGATCAAAATTTTGAGATAGCCATTTTGTTCAGCATGGTCGAAAATATGATAACTAATTAGGAGGGCTTAATCACCCGAAGTCGCCGGGGAGAGGGCTGAAAGTTATGAACTTTAGCAAATGTTAACATATAGTATTGGTTATTGGGAAGTATACAGACGGTTTCAGGAGAGATTTTTTCTGGTAGTTGGGGGGGGAGTGGGTCAGGGGGTATATGGGAGGATCTTTCCATGAAGGAAGTTTTCATGGGGGAAGGGACATTCCTATGAAGGGAGTGCCGGATTTCCCAGCATTATTTAAAAAAGATCAGAAATTATATATATAAAAAAAAACAAGTTTTTCTACTGAAGGTTAGGAGCACTATCAAAACTTAAAACGACAGAAGACATTATGCATATGATTGGGTTCACCCCCTAGTCAATACCTCGCTCTTTAAGCCAAAGATTATTTAGTACTTTCATAAGAGCTATTTATCTAATTAACGGCATTTGTGATTAAGGGGTCATTTTTAAAGAATTGGAAGAAAATTCGAACTTTAGCTTAAAGAGCAAGGTATTGACTAGGGGACGAACCCTGTAATATACGTATTAAAAATATATGAATATAGAAGTTCGTTGCGTAAGTTAATTCGTAAGTTACATATATTTATTACTAATAAAAACGTTTGTAAATAAAATTAAACAGATTACGAGAAAGCCATTTAACCAAATTAAAGTAAAATTAATATTTAAATTTTGTTTTAATTATTCATGTACGGTGAGTCAAAATCAAAACCCACATTAATTCAAAAACGTTCAAAAATTAAATAAAAAAAAAGTTTTTTTTAACTGAAAGTAAGGAACGACATTAAAACTTAAAATGAACAGAAATTATTCCGTGCATGAAAGGTGCTGTCTCCTCATCAACGCCTCGCGCTTTACGCTAAAGTTTGACTTTCTCACAACTCTATTTTTTTTAACCAATGAAAAACTTTAGCGTAAAGAGCGAGACGTTGAGGAGGAGACAGCCCCTTTCATGCACGGAATAATTTCTCTTCGTTTTAAGTTTTAACGTCGTTACTTACTTTTAGTTAAAAATACTTGTTTTTTTTTTTATTTTCTCACTTAGGAATTAAAGTATCTTTAATCTTTGAAAGATTTAACTAACTTTGAAAAGATTTGCAGTCTCATATGTGCACTCTGAAATATTTCAGTATTTGTTGAAAAACTTCTTAACACAAATTAAATAAAGAAAACAAGTTTTTTTTAACTGAAAGCAAGGAGCGATATTAAAATTTAAAACAAACAGAAATTATTCCGTATATGAAAGGGGCTGTTCCCTCCTCAACGCCTCGCTCTTTACGCTTACGTTTTTATTGTTTTAAAAAGTAGAGTTGAGACATAAAGTCAAACATTTAGCATAAAGAACGATGCGTTGAGGAGGGGATAGCCCCTTTCATATACGAAATAATTTCTGTTCGTTTTAAGCTTTAATGTCGCTCCTTACTTTCAGTGAAAAAAGTTTTTTTAATTTAATTTCTGAACGTTTTTGAATTAATGCAGGTTTTGATTTTGGCTCACCGTACATAAATAATTAAAACGAAATTTGCATATTAATTTTACTTTTTTTGGTTAAATGGCTTTCTCGAAAGTTGTTTAATTTTATTAACGAAGATTTTTATTAGTAATAAATATACGTAACTTAGGAATTAACTTACTTAACGAACTTCTATGTTCATATATTTTTAATACTTATATTATGGGGTTCGCCCCCAAGTCAATACCTCGCTCTTTATGCTTATGTTCGAATTTTGCTCCAATTCTTTAAAAATAACCCTTAATCACAAAGGCCGTTAATTAGAATAAATAGCTCTTATGAATGTGCTAAAAAAACTTTGACGTAAAGAGTGAGGTATTGACTAGGGGGCGAATCCAATCATATACGTAATAATTCCTGTTCGTTTTAAGTTTTGATGATACTCCTTACTTTTAGTTGAAAAACTCGTTTTTTTAATTTAATTTCTTATCGTTTTTAAATATTGCTGGGAAATCTGGCGCCCCTTCATAGCAATGTCCCCTCCCCAATGAAAACTTCCTCTATGGAAAGATTTTCCGACGTAACCCTCAAATCAGACCCCCCCCCAATACGAGAAAACATCCCCCCTGAAAACGCCTGTATACTTCCCAATAACCAGTACTATATGTTAACGTTGGGCAAAGTTCATAACTTGCAGCGGTTCCCCCGGGGAATCTAGGGGATTAAATCATCCTCAAAGATATAGTTATTATATTTTTGACCATACTGAACAAAATGGCTCATTTCAAAAATTTTGGACGGATGACTTTGGGAAGAAAATGATCGTGGAAGGGGGCCTAGTTAGTTGCCCTCCATTCTTTTTGGTCACTTAAAAGGGGCACTAGAACTTTTAATTTCCGTTCCAATGAGCTCTCCCACGATATTCTAGGACTACTGGGTCGATACGATCACCCTTGGAAAAAAAAAAAAAAATAAACACGCATCCGTGATCTTTCTTCTGACAAAAAAAATACTAAATTTCAGCCCTCTCGCGATATTCTAGGACCACTGGGTCAATACGATGAAAAAAAACCCGTGATCTTTCTTCTGGCAAAAAATACGAAATTCCACATTTTTGCAGATAAGATCTTGAAACCTCTACGTTAGGGTTCTCTGATACGCTGAATCTGATGGTGAGATTTTCATTAAGATTCTATGACTTTTAAGGAGTAAGTTCGTTACCACGAACGGTTTGATATGAGCGCTAATCAAATAGTTCGCGGTAACAAATTGTAAGTATAAAGTGACCCGGGCCAATAGTGAGCAAAACCCCAAAAAACAGAATACTGATAACAATTGACGCATCGAAAAAATTGGTTTTCTATGCTGATTTCAAATATAAAAGATTCATTATGTTCAATGTAACCAATGAAAAGCTACGAGCCTGAGAAAATTAGTCTGATTTTCAAAAAAGGTGAAAAACACTCCTAAAAAGGTAATCAATCTTGATAAAATCACACCATTGACTCAGCATAGAACCCTACTATAGAAGTTTCAAGCGTCTATCTACAAAAATAAAACATTTTACAATTTTATCCAGAAGAAACACCACGAATATGTGTTTATTCATTTTCTTCTTCTTGTTTCTTTTTTTCCCAAGGGGGTGATAGTAACCAATCAATGGTTCTAGAATGTTGAGAGAGGGCTCATTCTAACGAGAATTAAAAGTTACAGTGACCTTTTCAAGTGGCCAAGAAGGCTTTGCGACATGAATGTGGCGTTTTCTGCCATTTTGTGTCACTGAACTGTGATTTTGCCCTAAATAGGACCAAGTTACTACCGATTGAGAAATGTGGGATTAGTTTAAATCGATGTGATTTAAAGATATCAATTTAATCGATTTAAAAGAATAAAAAAACTGAATGTTGAGCTTCCCAGTTGAAGATGAAGCAACCCTTAATGGCGATGCATTCGTTCCTGAAGTTACGTAGTCTATACAAGATAAATGGTCAGTAGACTACGATACAAGATATAAATTTGGCCATAATGCCTGATTTAGCTAAGTTGTTTCACCTGATTTTTTATGAAGTTACGTTTAGTAATGTATGCTTGTGCATAAGCTATATGAAGGAAGGGTTGTGGGTCATTGTATAAGCCATGTATAAGCAGATACCTAACAAAGCGCATTTCAATGCTGGAATTGCCTAACTCTCCATGAGCCTTCAGATAAATATAGAAGAGGGTATAGGGGAGGGGGAATAGGAATTAATCTATCATCTTCCCTCACTTAGACATGGTGAAGAGGACATAGGTGAAGGACGCACATTGCTGTGGTCTGGCGGTAGCCAAAGAAGAGGAGGCGTTGGCCTAGTACTGAACAGTGCTGCACGTAGGGCCCTCCTGTCATTCAAACCAGTATCGCCTAGACTCCTGACCGAAAGACTGGATGGTAAGCACGGAAAAATAACTTTATTTACGTGATTTGCCCCCACAAACGACGCTGATGAAGAAGACATAGACGATTTTTATAGCCTGCTTAGTTCTGAACTATATTCTGTACCTCCCCATGACTACCTCCTCCTGCAAGGAGACTTGAATGTAAGTGTTTCAAGTGAATCAGGCCTGGGTAATCTCACTGTTTGACCTGCTAAAATGGATAGCCTCATCAATAATGGAGAGAGGCTGCTGAATTGTTTTCTGGCCCACAATCTAACGATTGCGAACACATGGTTCCAAAGACCAAATATAGCCAAGTACACCTGGTATAGCAATGATGGATCAACAAAGAAGATGCTCGACTACATCATCGTACGTCGACAATGGCTGTCGTCTGTCCAGAATTGCCGCACCTACCGTGGCGCCGAGCTCGGGAACACCAACCACCGGCTGGTAGCAGCCAAAATTAAGCTCCGCCTCAAAGCTATGAAGAACAGCCAGTCTTCTCGGAAAATTGATGCTGGTCGCATCCAACAGGACCCCGCTCTGGCTGAGCAGTATCATGTGGAGATATCCAACAAATTTGAGGTCCTTGGCCAATGCGATGATAGTGAAGTTGCATGGAAGTCCTTCAAAGAGAACACTCTTGCGGCAGCAACTGACGTTGTTGGAATGAGGCAACGGAAGAAAAAGGACTGGATCAGTAATCACTCCCTTGCCATCATAGAGCTCTGGCGAGAAGCACGTCTTGGCGGGGACATGGCTACATACAGACTGCTAAACAAAGAGCACAATTCCATGCTGCATAAAGACCGCAAGGCTTTTATTGACAGCAAGGCATCCGAACTGCAAGAGGCCGCCAAAAAAAAGGACAGTGGAGCCACCTACAAGATTCTTCGTGAGCTGTCAGGTCAGCACACTCAAACTACGCCATACCTTCGAAGTGCTAGCGGTGAGAATATCTACAACCAATCACAATGCCTCCGCCAGTGGGAGGACCACTTTGAGAAACTGCTCAACTCAGATCCACCAGACCAGACGGACCATGAGCTAGCAGCTGCTGCGGCTACTACCATACCTGCTCCTGATGGTCCTGAATTTACAGCGGAGGAGATGAAAGCTACCACCCGCAAGCTAAAGAATAACAAAGTGCCAGGAATATGTGGCCTAACATCGGAATTCCTTAAAAATGGGGGTCTAGCCATGATCCTCTGGCTACAAATGCTGTTTAACCTTGTGTGGCACTCTGAAAAAATCCCCTTAGACTGGAAGAAGGGCCTACTTGTGCCAATCTACAAGAGGAAGGGGAGCAAAGCAGAATGTATAAATTATCGTGGCATAACATTACTCTCAGTTCCTGGAAAGCTCTTCGCTATGCTGCTTCTCAAACGGGCAACAAGATCCCTCCATGCCCTCCATCGCCCCCAGCAAGCTGGCTTCATGCCAGGCAGGTCCACCACCGAGCGAATCCATACGATTAGACAGTTAGTAGAGAAAACTCTTGAATATAAAAGGAAGGCATACATTGCCTTTGTCGATTTTCGATCTGCCTTCGACACTGTCGATAGGCAGTCACTATGGCTAATCCTCCAGTCTGCTGGCGTACCCACGAAAATCGTCCGTCTACTCAAAGAGCTGTATAATAACACTGAAAGTGCGGTGATCGTAAATGGACGGCCTTCTGGATATTTCAAAATTAAAAATGGTGTCCGGCAAGGATGTGCCGCTGCACCTGAGCTCTTTAACTGTGTAATAGACCACATCCTGAATTAAACACAGCAGGAGCAGCCGTTTGGCATAGGCTTTGCTGGAAGAGTTCTTTCAGACGTCGACTTTGCCGACGACGTGGCGCTAATATGTGAAAACATTATTGACCTCAAAACTACACTGGAAACACTAGCCTCTGCCGCTGAGAAACTCGGTCTGAAAATAAATTGGTCGAAGACCAAGATAATGCCCGTTGAGAAAACGCCGTCCAACCCCCTGTCATCTGTGGAAATTTGTGGCCAAACTGTAGAGGTAGTCAAGCAGTTTACCTACCTTGGTTCCATTGTCTGCTCAAACGGAAGCCTAGATCCCGAAATATCAGCAAGCGGCAAAAGCAAACTCTGTCTTCGGTCGCCTTCTAAAAACAGTCTTCCATAAACCCCAGATCAGCCGTCTCACCAAAGCACGAATATATTCTGCTTCTGTTGCCAGCGTTATGCTCTATTCTGCTGAGACTTGTTCGCTGACTCAGACACAGACGCTGAAGGTAGATGCCATCCAGACGAAACACCTCCGAAAAATCGAACGCCCCCGATGGCCCGACAGGGTACGAAATTCGGAAATCCTCAGGTCCTTCAAACTCCCACCCCTGTCCGAGCAGCTTGAGTCTCGCTCGCTACGTTGGTATGGTCATCTGCTCCGTCTGCCTGCCCAAACACCCGCCCGGCTCATCTTCGGTTTCGACCCAGCTGCAAACGGCTGGAGGTGTCCTAGGGGAAGACCACGCACCAGATGGGCGGACGTCATCCGTGATCGGCTCGCCTCCAGAAACATCAACCCGGCTGAAGTGACAACCCTCGCCCTGAACCGACCACTCTGGAGAAGACTGACGGCGCTGACGACTGGTTCCCTCTACGCTGGCGACGCTGCCGAGCAAGAGCTTTAAGTAAGTAAGTAAAAAAGTATTTGGCTGATATTTCATAGAGTTATATACAGGGATGTGTAAGTGCATATAAGGTATCATGAAGGAAGGGTGCTGGGTAATTGTGTAGGCAGGGAGTGCCGGATGGCTAAAAGAGGGCATTTCAATGCCCAAATTCAATAGCACTCATTGAGCCTTCAGATAAATATAGAACAAGTTTTGGGAAAGGGAGGGGGTAAAAGTAGTGGAAATTGATGTCTAATCCCTCTTTATTCAAGAAACATTTTTGTTCTATGGCTTTTTTATTGTTGCTAGGGGGGGGGGGGTGTAATAGGGCTCCTCCCATGACAAAAATATTTCTCTATATAG
>NC_142794.1:54774051-54859616 GCF_049724085.1 Artemia sp. Qi Xiang Cuo
TATGGAACCAGGACAACCTGTAAATGAAAAAATAACTTATTTTCAAAGTGTTCAAATCACCCCTACTGTTTTTAAAATTTGGATTATTATTGCTTAATAACATTTGGTTAATACAACTTAATATAATATAAGATATGACATAGAAGGCAAAATTTTTTTCTTTTATTTTCAGTGTTCAAATTTTTTTTTTTTCGGCGCTCCCCCCAGCGCCCCCCCCCCCTAACCTTGTCCCACCGCGCTTCCCAGACCAACCGTGGCGCTTTTCGGAGCCACAGCGCACCCCTGTGGCGCTTCTTGGACCCGCAGTGCTTCCCACAACGCTTCCCCGGCCCACCGGCTCCGCGGGTCCCGGGCATTTACATAATGTCTCAAAAAAGTTGAAATATTTCTAATTCTGTTCTACAGGTTCGGTGAACACAAGAGTTGTAAATTATGGAGGTTAGATGAACGAGTTTGAACTTCAAAATTTTGAGAATTGTTAAGTCACTTTCCCCATACACTTCTTATGCATTAAACCGCTATGTTTTGACATAAAGCACCCCGCGCGAGGTTATGAATAATTTTGGCATCTCCTTTCCCTGTTTTACATTAGTGGTTTTTAGTCAATCACGGTTTCAATGGCCTTTGCATAATTCTGTGTTTTCTGAAATAGCGGATAACAAATTGTCTGAAAAATTAATATTTTAGGACATTGGAGTTCTTTTATTCTATGTAAGAGCGAAACACGGCACAATAGAAATATTGAGTGTAAATTAGAACGACAATATGTGACAGATGGGATAATCTCTCTCAAAATTATGTGAAAAAGAGCATTCACGGAGTTTCAAAGGTACCTAAAAATATATGTGATAGCAATAGAGAAAATAGCAAAGAATAGAAAAAATAGCATTTTGAGTTTCAAAGGCAGTGATTATTAATAGAAATTACCTAAAAATATTCGCTTATGAAATAACGAAGCGATAGCAAAGATTAGAAAAAGAGCGGTTTCTCTGCATAAAAAATTACATTTAGATATGTCCGAGGGAGGGAGGGAGCAGAGATATGTTTATATTGGGATTGAAAAAGAAAAAACATTGGAAGAAATAGAAAGGTAGGAAAAAATGCTCACATTTGCATAATCCCTCTGAGCTTGGGTGCCGGATGGTCCAGGTAACGTGTGTTGGAGGGTGGACGGGGTGGCGTCGCTATTTTCTTGCGCGACAGGGCCGGGTCCAGGTAACGTGTGTTGGAGGGTTGACGGGGTGGCGTCGCGATTTTCTTGCGTGACAGGGCCGGCTATTTCACGATCTTGCATCGCTTCGGCAGGGTTCACCATATTATAAGAAGCCGTCCACTCTCTCTTTAACTTAAACCCAGGCTGCATTGGGGCTGGCACTGATGGGGCTGTCTTGTCATCTCTGGCCTTCTTAGCGGGCGGCGGTGCCATACATTCTTCATAATTGGCCTTAAAAAGAAGAGAAAAAATTATTATCAAAACAATTTGCTCCTTTTTTACGGAAAGAAAGTTAGTACCATCATCCACATAATTTTGTATAGTTTATCACTAAGAAAGCACAACGTAAAAAATTTCGTGAAATATACTAATTGCATCCTTTTTTTGAATCTGAGAATTACGACTCACTGAGTCATTCAAAAGCCGGCTATATAAGTCAGCCTAGTTTCCTATTTTTAGGCATTTCTGTTCTTTTCTGGTTTTAATCTGTATTGAACATACCTTGTTTGACGCATTTAAAGTATTAACACTATTTTTTTTCTTCCCATATCCTTGTACGATAGCTGGTATTTACACTACCCCCAGAAAATAACACCCACGGACAATAACCCCTGAGAAAAGACATGGAAAAGTACCCCATCCCCACAGCGAAAGATATCGCATCCTTTTGAATCTGAGAATTACAGCTCACTGAGCCATTCAAAAGCCGGTATAGTTTGTATATTTATCACACCCCCAGAAAAAAACAGCCCCCGGAAAATAACCCCCACGGAACATAACCCTGAGAAATGCCATTGACAAATACCCCATCCCCACAGAGAATGATATCGCATCCTTTGGAATCTGAGAATTACAGATCACAGAGCCGTTCAAAAGCCGGCCTAGTTTGTATATTTATCACACCCCCAGAAAAAACAGCCCACGGAAAATAACCCCCACGGAAAATAAACCCTGAGAAATGACATGGAAAAATACCCCCTCCCCACAGCGAATGATATCGCATCCTTTTGAATCTGAGAATTACAGCTCACTGAGCCGTTCAAAAGCCGGCCTAGTTTGTATATTTATCACACCCCCCGAAAAAACAGCCCACGGAAAATAACCCCCACGGAAAATAACCCCTGAGAAAAGACATGGGCAAATACCCCAGCCCCCCAGCGAATGATATCGCATCCTTTTGAATCGGAGAATTACAGCTAACTGAACCGTTCAAAAGCCGGCCTAGTTTGTATATTTATCACACCCCCAGAAAAAACATCCCACGGAAAATAACCCCCACGGAAAATAACCCCTGAGAAAAGACATGGGAAAATACCCCCTCCCCCCAGCGAAAGATATCGCATCCTTTTGAATCTGAGAATTACAGCTCACTGAGCCGTTCAAAAGCCGGTCTAGTTTGTATATTTATCACACCCCCAGAAAAAACAGCCCACGGAAAATAACCCCCACGGAAAATAACCCCTGAGAAAGGACATGGAAAAGTACCCACTCCCCACAGCGAAAGATATCGCATCCTTTTGAATCTGAGAATTACAGCTCACTGAGCCATTCAAAAGCCGGTATAGTTTGTATATTTATCAAACCCCCAGAAAAAAACAGCCCACGGAAAATAACCCCCACGGAAAATATCCCTGAGAAAAGGCATGGGAAAATACCCCCTCCCTCCACTGAAAGATATGGTAAAAAGGCTATTCAATTTACGCATAAAAAAGCTATTTATCTTTTTCTTAAACTCACCCCCCCTTAATTTTCACACGAAGAAACAGTTTGTTTTCACCATACATTGATGGCGATAGACTTGAGGCATGGCCCCCTCCCCCTTTCGCCAATGTCCTAAATATATTGTTAGAAAATAACGAGATTTCATCGGTGCGAACAAAAAGAGATTGTATATGCCTGCGCTTAATAAATTGCAATTGTCTGCATGAAACCGCTTTAATTTGACAGGAGAAAAACATCCCATTTTGATCTGAGAAACCTTTTTACAGGAAGTGCTTTAAAAGGGGTGACAGCTAATTTTAGCCATGCACTGGAGTCTTGTGTCAAAACAGAACGGCATTTTCACTAAAAATTGTCAGAAGTCAGTGGTCACTTTAGCTGGAAATATCGATAAAAAGAGTATTATTTCTATTGCAAGAATTAAAGTCGTAAGGAGTGGGGGGTTTAGATGGTTAAACAGAGCATATTTTATAGTCTTCTAACGACTATAAAGATAGCATAGTGGAGTTTGTATTAGAGTGGGAGGCGGGGGGGGATTTAGCGGGAAATATAGCGGCAAGCAAGGTACCAAATTGGTATTTCTTTTTGCGAGATTTTGGGGTTGTAAGACAATGGGGGAAGGGATGGGGATATTGTTAGACCCTAATTCGAAAATAACTTGTTTCTCTACTTCCATACAGGTTGTTTAGGTCTTAGCTTAATTATTGCATCATTGTGTTTTAATTTGACGGAAGAATAGTTCCGTTGACCGCGTTTGTAAGCTGGAAATGGTGATAGCTAATTATAGGCCTCGCACCAGAGAGCCTTGTGTCAAAACCAGAGCAAGCTAATAACAACAGAGCGATGGATGTCTCAGATAAAATATTACAATTGATAAAATTCAAACTTTAACGACAATTTTATTATTTCTTTTTGCGAGAATTTGGGATTGTAAAACAATGGGGGGGGGGGGGTTAGGTTTTGAGGGTAAAAGAATATATTTTATGTATTCCATTGATTATAATGTTGTTTGTATGGTTTGGGGGGGATTTGGGGTAAAGTAATATATTTTATGTTTTCCATTGATTATAATGATGTTTGTATGGTTTGGGGGGGGGGGATTTGGGGTAAAGGAATATATTTTATGTATTCCATTGATTATAATGATGTTTGTATGGTTTGGGGGGGGGATTTGGGGTAAAGGAATATATTTTATGTTTTCCATTGATTATAATGATGTTTGTATGGTTTGGGGGGGGGATTTGGGGTAAAGGAATATATTTACGTTTTAGCTGAACATACTGGAGGATGTCCAAGGAAAATTCGTTTGAAAATAATGAAAACAGAACTTACATTGCAAATTGCGACTGCCGAGACTTCTAAAGAGTTAAATTTATCCATTGTTGTTTACACAGCGTCAAAATACTTTCTGATAATTGAATCACATTGCATGTCCGTTATATACGAAATCTCAAGGGCGAATTGTTATGTAATTCGTACTTTTACATGGTACTTTTCCATGTAAAAGACATGGAAAAATACCCCCTCCCCACAGCGAAAGATATCGCATCCTTTTGAATCTGAGAATTACAGCTCACTGAGCCATTCAAAAGCCGGTATAGTTTGTATATTTATCACACCCCCAGAAAAAAAAACAGCCCACGGACAACAACCCCCACGGAAAATAACCCCTGAGAAAAGACATTGAAAAATACCCCATCCCCACAGCGAATGATATCGCATTCGTGTGAATCTGAGAATTACAGCTCACAGAACCGTTCAAAAGCCGGTCTAGTTTGTATATTTATCACACCCCCAGAAAAAACAGCCCACGGAAAATAACCCCCACGGAAAATAACCCCTGAGAAAGGACATGGAAAAATACCCACTCCCCACAGCGAAAGATATCGCATCCTTTTGAATCTGATAATTACAGCTCACTGAACCGTTCAAAAGACGGCATAGTTTTTATATTTATCAACCCCCCAGAAAAAAAACAGCCCACGGCCACTAACCCCCACCGACCATAACCATGAGAAAAGACATGGAAAAATACCCCCTCCGTCCACCGAAAGATATGGTAAAAAGGCTATTCAATTTACGCATAATAAAACTATGCATCTTTTTCTTAAACTCACCCCCCCTTATTTTTCACGCGAAGAAACAGTTTGTTTTCACCTTACAATGATGGCGATAGACTTGAGGCATGGCCCCCTCCCCCTTTCGCCAATGTCCTAAATATATTGTTAGAAAATAACGAGATTTCATCGATGCGAACAAAAAGAGATTGTATATGCCTGCGCTTAATAAATTGCAATTGTCTGCATGAAACCGCTTTAATTTGACAGGAGAAAAACATCCCATTTTGATCTGAGAAACCTTTTTACAGGAAGTGCTTTAAAAGGGGTGATAGCTAATGTTAGCCACGCACTGGAGTCTTGTGTCAAAACAGAACGGCATTTTCACTAAAAATTGACAGAAGTCAGCGGTCCCTTTAGCTGGACATATCGATAAAAAGAGTATTATTTCTATTGCAATAATTAAAATCGTAAGGAGTGGGGGGTTTAGATGGTTAAACAGAGCATATTTTATAGTCTTCTAACGACTATAAAGATAGCATAGTGGAGTTTGTATTAGAGAGGGAGGCGGGGGGGGGGATTTAGCTGGAAAGATCGAGGGAAGGAATGAATCAAAATGGTATTTCTTTTTGCGAGAATTTGGGGTTGTAAGACAATGGGGGAAGGGATGGGGATATTGTTAGACCCTAATTCGAAAATAACTTGTTTCTCTACTTCCACACAGGTTGTGTAGGTCTTAGCTTAATTATTGCATCATTGTGTTTTAATTTGACGGAAGAATAGTTCCGTTGACCGCGTTTGTAAGCTGGAAATGGTGATAGCTAATTTTAGGCCTCGCACCAGAGAGCTCTGTGTCAAAACCAGAGCAAGCTAATAACAATAGAGCGATGGATGTCTGAGAGAAAAGATTACAATTGAGAAAAGTCAAACTTTAACGAAAAGAAAATTATTTCTTTTTGTGATAATTTGGGATTGTAAAACAATGGGGGGGGGTTAGGTTTTGAGGGTAAAAGAATATATTTTATGTATTCCATTGATTATAATGTTGTTTGTATGGTTTGGGGGGGGGGGATTTGGGGTAAAGTAATATATTTTATGTTTTCCATTGATTATAATGATGTTTGTATGGTTTGGGGGGGGGATTTGGGGTAAAGGAATATATTTTATGTATTCCATTGATTATAATGATGTTTGTTTGGTTTGGGGGGGGGATTTGGGGTAAAGGAATATATTTTATGTTTTCCATTGATTATAATGATGTTTGTATGGTTTGGGGGGGGGGATTTGGGGTAAAGGAATATATTTACGTTTTAGCTGAACATACTGGAGGATGTCCAAGGAAAATTCGTTTGAAAATAATGAAAACAGAACTTACATTGCAAATTGCGACTGCCGAGACTTCTAAAGAGTTAAATTTATCCATTGTTGTTTACACAGCGTCAAAATACTTTCTGATAATTTAATCACATTGCATGCCCGTTATATACGAAATCTCATGGGTTAATTGTTATGTAACGGGGAAAATCATTTGTAAGCACGTCTCTGATTGGCTGAGAAGGAGGATGTAACCGACTCGCTGAGTGGCTGAGAAGGAAACACGTGATTTAACTGTTTCTAGGAAACTAATAACATTTGGGTGAGAGCAACAATAACAAATACTAATTCTGGACCCCATGACATTTACCTCGTGCATGTACATGACCAAAACAACAACAAATGCTATTTCTGGATCATAACATTCGCTGAGAGCGTGCACTTACAACAACAACAAATACTATTTCTGGATCCCATGACATTCGCGATCGATTACGCAATCAAGTTCTCGGAAATTCACTTCCCCTTCGAGTCCCAGATCAATAACATTGTTCCCGTTAGAATTCTATGCGCATGTGCAACCTTCGCCCCGGAGTTATTACACATAGAAACATCAAATAAATCGACCTTGGAAAAAAGAGGTCATTGACCCCATTACGTAATCTTTCTCCCTAGGGAGGCTATGCCCTTATATGGTGTGCAAAAAAAGTTGTAGGTTGCAGCAGGGGTGAGCAATGGGACTCAATAAGGCATCTCTACTTATGTAGCATAAAATATCAGATTCACATGCCTACCGGAACAGAGGTGGAAAGGGTGAGAGGAGGAGGGGGGGGGGGGTTATGAGCCTCACCAGAAAATTTATTAGGGGGCTTGAAAGTACTACCAGGCAAGTACCCTTACTTATGCCTTATAGATAAGAAATAAAATTCTAGGATTAAATAAGAAATAAAATTCTAGAATTTCAATTCCTAGGGCTTCTCTCTGTTCAATAACAAAGATTTTTCAACAGAAACAAAACAGTAGTACTCTCCTAGTTTTAAAATAAAACTCAAATATACGACTATCCTATAGATGTACCAACGCAAAAAATATTACCATAGAATACAACAAAATTTGTTTCTTTTTTCGGCAAATGGAGTTACTATCCTCCAAATTTCTAGCACTAATAACTCAAACATAAGAAAAAGGATAAATATCCCAACCCCTTGACAGCGCATAGGGCGTCGAATCGACGTTTCACATGTTAGGTCCTGTTAGAGGTATAGGTATCAAGCCCGTTATCCAACCTTGAACCAATTGGATTCAAACCCTGGGCACCGTATCGTTAAGCATTGTTAAGCATCTGTAAGCATCTATTGTTAGCATCTCCACTGTCCTTCTAGAGAATTACTAAAGATTCAAACATACGGATATTTCTGCAACATTCTACACTCTTTGTAAAACCAACATGATTTAATAATAAGCTTTGAACATGAAACTATGCTACATTTGCCTTTAATTGTTCAATGCTAAATATTAATATTACTTAGTATTTGTTTTATGAACACTTCAATTTTAAAGGAAATTTTTTGGTCAACTATCTTAAGGAATATTTTTGTCAATTAAGGAATATTGCTGTTCTTAATTAACAGTCAGTTTCCGCTTCAGAAATATATACTGCTCCTTACCGATTCAAATCATAGTTCTTGTTCCACTTTCTATTTGGTAGTGATGTATCTTCAAGCTCAACTCTTAGAGGAGGGACGTGAAGAGGACAGTGACTCTGAGTTGATCTTCCGTGCAAGCTGAATCGCCTGGGAGGTGTGTCGGACTATAATAGTAGATTTTTGTCAAAAGAAGAAGAGAAAAACCAAGTACAAAATAGGATGCAGGGAGGATGATACTGCAAATGTAACTTTAATAAAAACCAAAAAAAAATCACACAAATATGGACTACCTGTTATACGATATTTTGGAGATCAGGGTTTTATGGATATATGAAAATTTTTTTGGTGATCCATTCCTTTGAAATCCATTCATTCTATTCTCTGAAAGTTTTCTATGGATATTATGTACATTGATATTTAATTTTAATATGGAATTGCATTATTCAATATGCAGTTTGAAGTAAATTTTGCCCTTTTGTTTTACTTCAGTTTTAGTATATGAGACTTGTGAATTATTAAAGAAGTCTCCAAGTCCCCATCTAGAACACTAAAAATTTCTCAAATTTTGATTCTTTCACTCATGTTTCTCCTGTAAACTAGCGTTGTTTTTGTGAAGGCTTTGAAGTGATCCCAGAAGACATGCCTGATAAAGTTTCATAACTCTTTAGCTTAATACTTAACTATCTTTTTAAAATCATGGATTTGAGAACGTGGCTTCAGCCTTTAGTCCCCGCCATATCAATTCCTTACATGGCTTCAAACTATAGACCTAGATCCGCTTCACGAATTGTATTTTATCAGGCTAAGAATTCAGTACCATTAGCTGAGACGTATTGAATAGTTTAGTGCACAGGATAAAAGCACAGAGGAGATTTGTGAAAAACAGCAAGAGCTTGCTCTTTTAACTAAGGCTAAATCTTACCTGTTGGTGTCACCAATTGTCTTTCAAACTTTTATTGCAAAATTGAGAAAAAAAAAATCTTCTTTTGGTGCTGATTCTATTTCAACAAGGCTCCTACAACCAGAAGGTCCTTTAATCGAGAAACATCTAGCTCCTCTGGTTCAGATGTTCCTTGTCTGCGGTGCGGTTTCTGTGCAATTTTGTGTAGGTCTATAATGTAGGCTAAATCGAAATTCACGGGACTACGATTTTTCTTTGAGTTACGTATAGCTGAACTTGTGCATATTTCGAGTTATAGAGGTCATTCTTTATAAAATTTGACTTAAAACGTAACAAGCTATAGAGGTATACCAAATGTAAATCCGAGTTACAAAATCACTAAATTTACTCCCTACAGCCACTAGAAAGTTTGGAATAGCTGTAAAAACCACATTTTTTAATTTTGATAAGTTCCTTTGCCGCTTTTCTAAATCTAAATCAAATACTTTTTTAATATAAAATAAAAAACCCTGTTGATGTTTTGGAGAAAAGCAAAAGAATTTTTTATCCAAATTACCTCTTTTTTCTCATAATTTATATAAAGCTGCGCACGAAGCTTAATTTATTTTATTTTATTATTTTTTTTTTATTAATTATTGAATGAACTGTTAATTTGTGAAGTGTTAATTTTAAGTCTTAATTTATTATTTATTTAATGAAGTGTTAATTTGTGTGGTAAGTTTTATTGAAAGCCTTTGGGTACTTGTTGTTATATAGTTTAAAAGAATTTTAAGGCCTCTTGATTAGCTGTTATTTTTTTTTTTTTTTTTTTTTTTTACTCTTCGTATTCAGAGGAAATAAAAAGTTTGAATTGAATTGAATTGAATAGACTCCCATCCTTAACAAAGATCAGTAAGACGCTTCCTTGTGCACTTCTTATCGTTTATTACCGTCTTTTGTACTGCCTTTAAGCTCCTCGAGCCATTTGTGACAAGAGTCTTTGAAAAAAAATCGTTGCTTCCGTAATCGCCAATTCAGGTATTAACGAGGCTTAAGTAGAGAGCACACTCTCTACTTTCTTATTAAAGTATAAACACATAATGAACAAGTACTGACAAAACTCTCCAAAAGTGACCCCGCGTACCTCAGCGCCTCTAGAGGGCAAATGTTGTACTACTTAATCGCTCCGAGCCAATAAATTTAATACAACTTTTACGGAACAAGTATAATCACCTACGGAACTTGTGATTTATTCGCCAGGTTCGCATAGGTATGGAATCGTCTCCGGAGACGCGCACAAAGGGTCACTTTTTTTGTGTGGAGAGGATAGGTTTTGTCAGTACTTATTGTATGTGTTTATACTTTGTTTCTTATAAAGGTTCAAAAGGACATTGAAAACCCAGATGAGTTTTGATTTTATGCGCATGTGGTGTCGCAAGAGCTTTTTACTAGTGTTTGTTTGCGCGGGTTTTGCTTGAGGCTCATACGAATGGTGTCGATGTCGTGATAACTATTTGTATAGGATATGATTACTTGTGCGTCAAGTTTTGACTTCCCCATTTTCGTTCACTAATTTAGTTTGGTGCTCAGTATCAGATAAACTGTAAATTTACTTTAAAAGAGTGGATCTCTCACTAGTTACGTTTGTGGATGATTTACTCTGCATCATTTGCAAGGATGCTCTTCGACTTTTGAATGTCTTGAAGAAGAAAACGAGCATATCGGCTTGAATTTTGACACTGACAAGAGAGTTTTTCTACCGCTTAACTATGAGGACTTTTTCAACTGCTCTTTTATTGTGGTAAGAGGAAGCAGTTTCATCCACCTTTATTTTCAATTTGCGGGCTTTTTCTATGAGGACTTTTTCTACTGCTCTTTTATTGTGGTAAGAGAAAGCAGTTTTACCACGTTTGTTTTCAATTTGAGGGCTTTTTCTATGAGGACTTTTTCTACTGCTCTTTTATTGTGGTAAGAGAAAGCAATTTCACCACCTTTATTTTCAATTTGCGGACTTTTTCTACTGCTCTTTTATTGTGGTAAGAGGAAGCAGTTTCACCAACTTTATTTTAAATTTGCGGACTTTTTCTATGAGGACTTTTTCTACTGCTCTTTTACTGTGGTAAGCAAAAGCAATTTCACCACCTTTATTTTAAATTTGCGGACTTTTTCTATGAGTGCTTTTTCTACTGCTCTTTTATTGTGGTAAGAGAAAGCAAGTTCATCAACTTTATTTTAAATTTGTATACTTTTTCTATGAGGACTTTTTTTACTGCTCTTTTATTGTGGTAAGAGGAAGCAAGTTCACCACCTTTACTTTAAATTTGCGAGCTTTTTATATGAGGACTTTTTTTACTGCTCTTTTATTGTGGTAAGAAGAAGCAAGTTCACCACCTTTATTTTAAATTTGCGCTTTTCATGAGACCTCTTTTATTGTGGTAAGAGGAAGCAATTTCACCACCTTTGTTTTCAATTTGCGGACTTTGTCTCTGAGGACTTTTTGTACTGATCTTTTATTGTGGTAAGAGAAAGCAAGTTCACCAACTTTATTTTAAATTTGAAAGCTTTTTCTATGAATACTTTTTGTACTGCTCTTTTACTGTGGTAAGAGGAAGCAATTTCACCACCTTTATTTTAAATTTGTGGACTTTTTCTATGAGGACTTTTTCTACTGCTCTTTTATTGTGGTAAGCGGAAGCAAGTTCACCACCTTTATTTTAAATTTGCGGACTTTTTCTATGAGGACTTTTTCTACTGCTCTTTTATTGTGGTAAGAAGAAGCAAGTTCATCACCTTTATTTTAAATTTGCAAAGTATTTGATGAAATTCCCATCATGAAGAAGAAACACCTTCTTGTAGAGAAGTATCGATTGGCGACCCCAGCTGCAGTTAGTGAGAAGCGTATTAGTGATTTTTCTACTGAATGCAAGGAGTCTTCCCACAATTGGTTATTTCTGTTTGTCTCGTGTTCGTAGTTTTGGAAGCGTATTTTTCTTTCTGTTGTTTCTTTTTTTACTCCGTATTTTGCGGCCATGTCCAATTTTTTTTTTATATGATGGATTATAAATAAAAAGAATTAATGAATGAATTAAATAAAGCTATCACAGTTGTGAATTAGATAGATAATGTACAAGATTGTAGTTTCGTTAAGCTCTCCTGCTCTTCTAAGCAATTTGTACCCACTGTACCGACTATCAGCGTCCGACATCTTCAGAGCTGCTGCATATCTATTTGTATGGTGCCCTAATTCAAAATGCACAGTTGTGTGCCTATTTCTATCGAATCTAATAAGCATAAACTATAATTGTTCAAATACCTTCTTCTTACTTACTATGCAATGAATTTGTAAGGCTTGTATACATGACTCATACTTACAGAGCTCGCGGTTGGGATAGCAATTAAGCTTTCTGAAATTTTAAGAGAAGATTTCGACTTCTGAGGCAGTAAAGGAGTTAGACTAGAAGATGAACAGGTTTGAAGGTAGTCGGTACCGGGTATCTAAAAATAAAAACCATTGAAAACCCATACATGTATCCATAATTGATAAATCCATAATTGATAGTTGCATCACCTATTTTCGCAAGCTCCTTGCGTATTTTCTCTCATGTGATGGCCCAAGCCCTTCTATGGTTGTTTGAAACACATTATATTCATTTGTTATTTTATTTAACTTATATTTCTGTTTCACATATATTTTGTAATACTTACATAGGTGAGGAGCATAAGAAATTTGAAAGGATCCCATAAAATAAAGTCACTAGATCAACAGTAACAAAACTCGTAGGCTAAAGGATTTCATTATGAAATAAACGCTATATTTTTTTGTGCAAATATCTGATACATTAAAGATGAAAATTTTCAATTTTTTAAGTTTAGTGGTATATTTCAATTTTTGTCTTACGACCTACCATGAGCAGGTGTCAAACTAAATAATGATTTTTGCGAGCACATAGTTTAAGACGTCACCGCACAAAGAAAAGTCCTTGACACGTGGTTGTCATAAGAGCTAAATATATGAAATTTTCTTTCTTACACACGGATTTAAATTGTACAGCGTTTAAGAAAAAAAGAAGTAAAAACAGAAAAAAGACATAGGCTGTTTCAATTTCATGTACGGGAGTTTCTCCGGAGTAGTGACAAATATTTTTCATTGTCACTAACGTAGGACTTCTTCAACGGATTTCAGCCTAACTATATAATTAGATTTATTGAAGTAAAATAAATTATTTTTCGAATAAATAAAACTTAGTAAACAGAAAATCCTGAGTTTCATTAAACTTGACAGTTTTTTCCTTCAATAATAGTAGCCAATAGGAGCTTTATAGGCAGTATTTAACTTAGAGATTGAGTTTTTCAATCCTTATAAAAGTAGCCTAAACAAATATATAATGGACTTGCTTTAGAATTCAATAATGTAAACCTTCTGATTTCAATTTTTATAGTCTGATCTATTGTCTAATGTCAAACCTTGAAATCTAGATAACGGTCTGGTCAAAATTATGCACATAATAGATCGTTCCAAAAGCACAATGAAAGCAAAGTCTGTAGCGCCATCTATTATATTCGTAACTCATTAATCCTAGTAGTCATATTTTCTTCAAATACAACGACTAAAGAACTTACTAAAGTTACTGGAGTTTTGAGATGTTTTTCTTTTGTGGGGGAGAAGGGGATATTATTTCTATTCTAAGAATATCACAGATTTTCACTAAATAAGATTTGAAATAAGGAAAACTATTTTAAATCGTCATTTTTCTTTTGGAAATAGATTTCAAAAGACGAAATCAATGAACGACTTACTGTTCTGTCACTTTCTTCACCAGGACTATCTTTGGAAAACACTGATTGTTGTTGCTGCTGCTGTAACAGCATTAATATCATTTGAATATCACCGGACATACGTTTTTCCAGCTTTTTTAATTGCCTAAATTAAAGAACAAATATAATCTGGTTAAAATGTCGAGATTGGTGGATAAAAGAAGGAAGGAGGGAAAACAAAGATAGAGAGAGATAGAGAGAAAGAAAGAGATTTAATTTGGAAAAAGACGTTTCTTGGAACCCACACAACAAACACACGCACACAAAATAAGAATTTGGTACGTAGTAAGCAAGTAGCCAAAAGTACTGACAATGTTAAATCATAGGCAGGGCAATAGTGCTGCCTAAGTTAAGAACCATGCTGGCCCAATGTATTATTTATTTTATTCTTTTAGACCAGGGCACTTCGTATCGAAGGGGTTGTCGTAGAAACTTTGGAAAGGGCTCTTTGATTAGAAATTGGAAGGGCGTGTGTCCTTTTCAATAGCCGAAAGTGATTGGACGGCAACTAACACCCCTTCCACGACTACCATTTCCCCAAAACATCGAATCAAAATTTTGAGATAGCCATATTGTTCGACGTAGTTGAAAGATCCGGAAATTAGGTCTTTGAGTATGACAATCCTCCCAGAGCCCTCAGGGCAAGGGTTGTAAGTTATGCACTGGCCATATAAGGTATTTATAGAAAGCGTTGTCGTAGAAACTTCAAAAAGGGCTCATTCAATTGGAACTTAAAAGGGCTAGTGCCCTTTTTAATAGTCGAAAGTGATTGGAGGGCCACTAACCTCAATCTAACCCTCACCATTTCTCCTAACACATCCAATCAAAATTTTGAGATAGACATTTTGTTTAATGGAGTTGAAAGGACCGGAAATTATGTCTTTGAGGATGACCCTCCCCCCCCCCCACAGCCCTCAGGGCAAGGGTTGTAGGTTATGCCCTTGGGGCATACAAGTTTTTTTTATAGAAAGCGCTGTCGTAAAAACTTCAAAAATGGCTCATTCGACTGGAAAGTGAAAGGGCTAGTGCCCTTTTAATAGCAGAAAGTACTTGAAAGGCAAATAAACACCCTCTCACGCCCACAATTTCCCAAAACACATCCTATAAAAAATTTTAGATATCCATTTTGTTCAACGTGGTTGAAAATTCTGGAAATTAGGTTTTTTGTGGATGCAGCCCCCCCCCCACAGCCCTCAGGGCAAGAGTTGTGAATTATGCCCTGGGGGCATATAAGGTTTCTATAGAAAGCGTTGTCGTAGAAACTTCAAAAAGCGTATATTCGATTGGAAATTGAAAAAGCTAGTGTCCTTTTTAATAGTCGAAAGTGATTAAAGGGCAACTAACCCCCCTCTCACGCCCACTATATCCAAGAACACATCGAATCAAAATTTTGAGATAGCCATATTGTTCAACATAGTTGAAAGGTCCGGAAAGTATATATTTTAGGATGACAAACCCCCCACAGCCCCCACGGCAAAGGTTGTAAGTTATGCTCTGGGGGCATGTAAGGTTTTTTATAAAAAGTGTTGTCTTAGAAACCTCAAAAAGGGCTCATTTAATTGGGAATTGAGAGGACTAGTGCCCTTATTAACAGTCAAAAGCCATCGGAGGGCGAATGCCCTCACCCCCAAACATATCTGATTGCAATTATGAGATACCAAACATATCTGATAAAAATTATGAGATAGTATTTTTTTCAAAATAGTCCAAAGAACATATAGTAATGTCTCTAGGGATGACAAAACCCACCAGTGCCCTAGGGATAAGGTTATAAGTTATTTTATGAGGGAATATAAGGGTTTTATTGAATGGGCGGTCGTATAAACATCAGATAGGGCTTATTTGATTTGAAATTGGAAGTTATAGTGCTCTTTTAAAGAGTCAAAGTGATTTAAGAGCAAACAGCCCCCCCCCCTCCACGCTCAGCATTTGCCTTAACACCACCAATATGAATTTGAAGATAAAAATTTTATTCATCGTAGTTGAAGGTTTTGGAAATTATGCCTGTGAGGAAGACACCCCCCCCCCTACAGCTCTGGGGAAAAGGGTTGTAAGTTATGCCCTTGGGGCATATAAGGTTCTTATAAAAAGGGTGGTCGTATGTGCTTTGGAGGGGGCTCATTGGATTTTTAATCATAAGTTCTAGTACCCTTTATAAGAGTCAAAGTGCTCAGAGCGCAGCTACGAACTCCCTCCCCCCAACACACACACACACATACCCACACAAACACATCGTGTTTTCCTGAGATTAATTAAAAAAACTTTCCGAAAAATAAGTTTTCAAAGAAAAGTAAAGGACATTTTAAACTTAAGCTCAGTAGATATGAATACCTGTTAAAATTCAAACTCAAAACTACCAGAAATTACTATTAAAGAATAAATGAAAGCCAAAACGAACAGAAATTAAATAAACAATCATAGCAAAAAACATACAACAAGTAATAATATAAATAAATAGATTTTAAAGCGAGTAATGCTTAGATTGATTATGAAAATCAAGCTTAAAACGAAAAAAAATAGTTTGCTATTAAAGTATAAATGAAACTTAAAACGAACTCCCGAGATTTTGTAGTCAACTATTATAAATGCAATGCACAAGTTTTACAGACACTATGCACTATTCAGACTTTATCGCTATCACCAAACCTAACACTAAATTATCCAAGATAAGCTCTCCTTATAAAATCAGTAACAGTTTTTCTGTTTTCCGCAAACTTGCAGTCTCTGTCTACATAGTTAAAAAAAAATCAAGATGATAGATACCGCTTCCTCTATTTGAAATGACTTTATTTCTTTTCAATAGTAAAAACACAATAATTACAACAGTTTGATACAAGATTTCAGCAAGGATATAGAGAAGAACGAAACAAAGCAGATATTTCCAGAAATGATAAATGTTTATAGTCCCAATTAATAACAAGGAAATTAAAAGAGATTCAATATGTTTTCCTTCTCATTATAGAAAAGGATCAATTACCTTGTTTCTTTCAAAACAAGGCAACAGAAAGACTGCATTTTTAATCTGAAAGAAGTGAATTGGTCCAAAAATGTTGAGCTGACAGATAAAAATCAATATTATATTTAGATTTAACATCAAAAATATAGTTTCTTTATAATTTCTCTAGTTTCAATTCTGTTAGATAAGTTGTAAGTACTTCAATTAAAGGAAGATTTGCATCAAGACGTACGAACTAATCAGAACTAATCAGATATTTTTCCATCTGATTAGTTCCCTTGCTCGTCTTGACTTATACTAAGATGAATTATCGCAAATCCTTCAGTGCTCACCAAGCCTTAGACTCTGCTTTCATTTAATGAAAAAGGGAAAGCTTTTATAGAGACAAAGGAGAAAGCTATGATAACGCAAAAAAACTTATTTACATTTGGCAAGAGAAAATCCTTTCTCCTTTTGGCAAATTTCTCTACCGCTTTGTCCGTAAAACATCAAACAGAGAGGGGCATTAGGGTTTCAAAACTTACCGACTAAGATCATCGACACTCTGTTGTAAAATTATAGAATTTGGAATGTCTGAATCTGTAGGATTTTGAGAATGGTTCCCACTTTGAATTTAGGTTGAGCAATGCAATAGCTTTTCAACACTCGGGGATACAGGTACTGGAAGAAAGGTTTACCGTATGAGGTTTAAAGAGAAAAAAAAATTATAAGCTATAGACATATAGAAAAAATAACTGGCAAAGCCTTACAGCCATCATGTTTATCCAATTTTCTTCAACAAGCCAAATGAAAAAAAAATACTTCATGTGATAAAATCAATCTACAGCTTAAAAGTATGATGAGAATGGGTAGAAAATTCTAATTTCGTGCTCTCCCAGGCACAGTTGTACTAATGGGAGGAAGAACTGAGGCATATGTCCTAGACTCCATGGAGGGGGAGGGCGGCTAGGGAGTTGCCCACTTTGATAAAATTTGTCACTTTGATTCAGCTTTTTTCTTATATTTCAGTTGAGAGGGGGGTGCTGTAATTAATTTTTCCCTGGGCACCATGAACCCCAGGAACGGCTCTGCTCCCTGGATACTAAAATTAAAACTAGAGAGTCAAATAGCGTTCCTTTAAAAATGGGGATTACGATCCTTGTAATTTTTAATTTGGCTCATTCGATAATTAAGTTCATAAAGCAAAGAATTATCGCAAGATAGAATAGTGCAATTAAAGTATATAAATAAATAAAAGGTATGATGGGAACAGCTCAGTGCGTCAGAACCTTTTTTTTAATGCTGGACAGAGTTGTTCATTTTCCATCAGAGGCAACGCTGTAGCGCTGACTATAGTAAAGGCCATACGGCTCCAATATTTTATTATTATTATTAGTTTTTTTTTCCAGAGGCACTTCATATGGAAAGGGTCGTCATAGAAACCTCAAAGGAGGCTCATTCGATTGGAAATTGAGTGTTTTAGGGCCCTGTTTAATAGTCGAAAATGATTGGAGGGCAACTAGCCCCCACCCATGCCCATCATTCCCCCAAACACATCCAATCAAAATTTTGAGATATCCATTTTGTTCAGCGTACTTGATTTCCAGATAGAAAATATATTTTTTTAGGAGGACACTCCGCCACAACCCTCAGGACAAGGTTTTTAAGTTATGCCCTGGGGGCATATAAGGTTTTTATAGAACGTGTTGTCGGAGAAAACTAAAAGATGGCTTATTAGATTGTAAACTAATGGAATTGGACCCTTGTTAATAGTCGAAAGTGAAGGGTTGGAAACTAGCCCCCCCCCCCCCGACACCAATCATTTCCCCATACATATCCAATCAAAATTTTGAGATAGCCATTTTGTTCAGCGTAGTTGATTTCCAGATAGAAAACATATTTTTGAGGAGGACACTCCCCAATAACCTTCAGGGCAAGGGTTTTAACTTATGCTCTGGGGGCATATAAGGTTTTTATGGAAGGCGTGATCGTAAAAAGTACAAAACGGCGTTATTCGGTTGGAAATTCCAAGGGCTAGTAACTGTTTCAATGGCCAAAAGTTATTGTAGGGCAACTAGCCCCCCACAACCCTCATTTGCCCAAACACTTCCAGTCAATATTTTTATATAGCACTTTCGCTCAGTGTAGTTGATTTTCACGTGGAAAACATTTTTCTGAGGAGGACACTCCCCCAAAACCCTCAGGGCAAGGGTTTTAAGTTATGCCCTGGGGGTATATAAGGTTTTTATAGAATGTGTCGTCATAGAAACTTCAAAAAGGGTTCATTCGATTAGAAATTCATAGAGCTAGTGCCAATTTTAATAGTCAAAAGGGATTGGAGGGCAACTAGCCCCCCCCCCTCCTACCCCCATCATTCCCCCAAACACATCCAATCAAAATTTTAGATAGCCATTTTGTTCAGCGTAGTTGATTTCCAGAAACAAAATATATTTTTGAGGAGGACACGCCCCCACAACCTGCGGGAAAAGGATTTTAAGATATGCTCTAGGGGCATATAAGGTTCTTATAGAAGGTGGTATCGCAGAATCTTCAAAAAAGACTAATTTAATTGCTTCTTAAAAGGGCTATTGATCATTTCAATTGTCAGAAGGAATTGGAAGGCAATTAGCTCCCCCCACCCATAATTCTCCCAACTATATCAAATAGAAAGTTTGAGATAGCCTTTTTGTTCAGCGTAATTGATTTCCTTACATAAAATATATTTTCGAGAAGGACACTCCCCTACAACCCTCAGGGTAAGGGTTTTAAGTTATGTCCTGGGGGTATATAAGGTTTTTTATAGAAGGCGTTGTCATAGAAACTTCAAAAAAGGTTCATTCGATTAGAAATTCATAGAGCTAGTGCCAATTTTAATAGTCAAAAGGGATTGGAGGGCAACTAGCCCCCCCCCCTCCTACCCCCATCATTCCCCCAAACACATCCAATCAAAATTTTAGATAGCCATTTTGTTCAGCGTAGTTGATTTCCAGAAACAAAATATATTTTTGAGGAGGACACGCCCCCTCAACCTTCCGGGCAAGGGTTTTAAGTTATGCCCTGGGAGCATATAAGTTTTTTGTAGAAGGTGTTGTCTTAGAAACTTCAAAAAAGGCTCATTTGATGGCACATTCAAAGGGATAGTGCCTTTTTAATAGACGAAAGTGATTGGAGGGCAACTAGCCCCCACCCACGCCCATCATTCCCCTAAACACATGCAATCAAAATTTTGACAGAAGGACAAGAGGAGGACAATGTTTTGAGGAGGACAATCCTCCACAACCCTCAGCGCAAGGGTTTTAAGTTATGCCCTAGGGGCATATAAGGTTTTGTAGAAGGTGTTGTCGTAGAAACTTCAAAAAAGGCTCATTCGATTGGAAATTCAAAGGGCTAGTGCCCTTTTTAATATTCGAAAGTGATTGGAGGGCAACTAGCCCCCCCCCCCACGCCCATCATTCCCCCAGACACATCCAATCAAAATTTTGAGATAGTCATTTTGTTCTGCGTAATTGATTTTCACATAGAAAATATGTTTTTGAGGAGGACTCTCCCCCACAACCCTTAGGGCAAGGTTTTCAAGTTATGCCCTGGGGGCATATAAGGTTTTTGTAGAATGAGTTGTCGTAGAAACTCCAAAAAAAGGCTCATTCGACTGGAAATTCAAAGAGCTAGTGCCCTTTTTATTAGTCGAAAGTGATTGGAGGGTAACTAGCCCCCCCCCTCACTCCCATCATTCCCCCAAACACATCCAATCAACATTTTGAGATAGCCATTTTGTTCAACGTAGTTGATTTTCAGACATAAAATATGTTTTTGAGGAGGACATTCCCCCACGACCCCCAGGCCAAGGGTTTTAAGTTATGCCCTGGGGTCATATAAGGTTTTTATGGAAGGGGAGTCGTAAAAAATTCAAAACATGCCCATTCGATTTCAAATTTAAAGACCTAGTGCCATTTTTAATAGTCGAAAGTGATTGGATGGCAACTAACCCCCCTGTCGCCCCAATCTTGTCCCCAAACTCATCCACTCAAAATTATTAGATAACCATTTTATTAAACGTAGTTTGAAGGTCTGGAAATTAGGTCTTTGAGGATGACAACTCCCCCACAGCCCTCAGGGCAAGTGTTGGAATTTAAGGATTCTCCGAATCCTTCATATTATTTTTTATGGAAGGGATACTCGTATAAACTTTAGAGAGGGCTTATTTGATTAGAAATTGAAAGTTCTTGTTCACTTTTTAAGAGTCAAAAGATATTGGAGGGCAACTAGCCTCCCCCCCTCCTCCCCGCCCGAAATGCATCAGATAAAAATTTTGTTAAAAATAGTTGAAAGGTTAAGTAACAAAACTCTGGCGTCGACAAAACCCCCCAGGGCCAAGGGGCAGGAAGGGATTCTCGTATAAACTTCAGAGAGGGTTCATTTGATTGGAAATTGGAAGTTCTAGTCCAGCTCTTACGAGTAAAAACAGATCGAATGGCAAATACCCCCCCCCCCACGCCCTTTTTCCCCATCCCTCCCTTTGAACTAATTCTGTTTATACCTGAAGGCCCAATGAGAGTTAGAATGTTTTGGTATTAACACACACCTATTAGGCATCTGCTCTCCTCCCTAAAAAGGAAAGAAACAGAGAATGTAAGGCAGTGGCAGATTCAGGGGAGGGTGTTGAGGGGGGCGCCCCCCCCCCTAACGTAGTCTAAAGTAATGTAATTTACTTAATTAACGCAAGATTGCGTTAATTAAACTTGCTCCTAACGCAAGTTTATCGGATCAACCTATATTGCCCCCCCCCTAAAAAATCCTGGATCCGCCCCTGGTATTAGGGCACTACAAATTTTAATTTGTAATTCAATGAACCCCGTTCCAAAGTTTATGCGATCACTTCTTCCACATAAAGTGCCCCTGGAAAAATAAATAAGTATCAATTCATTGAACCCTTATGGCTCTTTACTTAGGTAACGCTATAGCATTGCTTCTAACCTAAAAAGTTGAGTAGAAATTTCAGCTTCCATTTTTATGAATATCCGAACTTATCTGAGGGGAACATGTTTGGGGAGCATATTCAACGGCTGGGAAATTTCTGCTGGCTGGAATTTAAAGCGGGGGAATTATCAGCAGGAAAAAAAATGTTCTTTGAGGGGGGAGGAATTTCCCAGGGGTAGGTTTTCCAAATATAAATTATTCAGGGGGGGGGGCGACTAAACCCATTCGATAATATTCTAAATTTTACATCTGAAAGTAACGGGAATAAAGAATCAACTGAAATGTCAGAGATAGCACTTCAGGTTCCTTTAGACGATTTTGTTCGTGTCTTTTGAAAAAAGACATTTTCAAAAGATAGATTAATTTCATTTGTATTACTTTCTCTGTGGCTGCTCAATTATGCAAGTGAGGGGGGAGACTTCCCCCCACCACTGTCTCTGCTAAGGTTTTAGTTTTTATCTCAAGCCTTAAAAATGAACGCAATGCGATAAATGTATAACTCAATATAACATATATAGAATAATATATGCACACAACACGGAACAATTAATCAAAATTGCACATTATGAGTTGAGGCTCACCCAATTGTTGGGCTAGGGAGCTCACCGTTTTACAATCTATGAAATCAATCCTGCAATAACTGAAAATATAATGTATTTTTGAATATCTTAAGGTCCTTCACAACTCAAACAGTCCAACATTCTTCTGCCCAAAGAATTTGTCTATTCTCTTAAAACAGGATCCGAGGAGTTAAGCAAAGTTCTGCCCCATAGTGGATGAGCCTCCAACATCACCCTTCCCCTCTCCTACTGTCTACGCTAAAGTTTTCTTCCTTCTGCCAACTACACCGCCCCTACCCCAAAGACTTTAATAAGGTAATGTTTTGTATGGGAAGAACACATAGTAAATCTATTATATATTATCCAATTATTATATCCAACTATTATATATTATCCAATTAGTAAATCTATTATATATTATCCAATTATAAGGTTAAAATACATGCTCTGTGATAGATGCAAAATTGCTTTGGCACACAAAATCCTATTAAGGTCAATTCCAAACAGTAGTGATCCCTCTGTGTCAGCAAGTGAAATGGTCAAAAGACCCTTATTGGAGCTATTTTTTCAATCCATTCATTGCTGCCAATCGCTGTCCGCAAGTTATGCAAGCTGTCTATTGTTCATATATAAGGTTTTTATCAAAGAGGTAATCGTATACACTTTGAAAAAATCCTCATTCGATTTAAATTGAATGTTCTAGATCCGTTTTTTAAAGTCAAGAATAATCGGACAGTAAGCAACCCCCCCCCCCATGCAACAAAAATCTGAAACTTTTTGCAATCAAAAACGAACAATAATTAATTAAAAAAAACTTTCCAAAAAATAAGTTTTTCAAAGAAAAGTAAAGGCCATTTTAAACTTAAGCTCAGGAGATATTAATACCTGTTAAAATTCAAACTCAAAACAATTAGAAATTACTATTAAAGAATAAATGAAA
Organism: Artemia sp. Qi Xiang Cuo; assembly: GCF_049724085.1. Lineage (NCBI taxonomy): Eukaryota > Metazoa > Arthropoda > Branchiopoda > Anostraca > Artemiidae > Artemia > Artemia sp. Qi Xiang Cuo. The sequence goes on from NC_142794.1 coordinate 54,797,108, forward strand.
CCCAAAACAAACAGAAATTGAATAAACAATAATAGCAAAAAACATACAACAAGTAATAATATAAATGAATAAATAGATTTTAAAGCGAGTAATGCTTAGATTGAATATGAAAATCAAGCTTAAAACGAAAAAAATAGTTTGCTATTAAAGTATAAATGAAACTTAAAACGAACAGTAATTAAATGAACAATCAATGCGAACAAACATACATTATATATTAAAGTAAATGAATAAATAAATCTTAAAACGAGTGAAACTTAAATTGAATATGCAAATCAAGTTTGAATCGAATAAAAATAACTACAAACAAGAGTTTGGGTATCGCCTCACTGCAAAAGCCCAAAAACCTACTGCGTCATCGGCGCTTTACTGAAAACAAATTATATGACAAATGTTTTCTTTTGTACTTAATATTGAAAATAAATATTAAAATTGCAGTAACATTTTGAACTGATGAGCTTTCAGCAATTAATATCATTATACATCATATATTCAGTTTAATTTATTAGTTCTTTCCAAAATTGGTCAAGACAAATATAGTTTCACTACAAACAAAATTTGGATTATTTGGATACTGCCCCCTTCTTTAACTGCAAAAACCTAAAGCCTTCTGCATCATTGGCGCTTCACTGAAAACAAATTACACTTATATTACAAATTTATTCTTTTCCAGTTCTTACAGCATTGAAAATGAAAATAAAAATTACAGTGAAAAAAAATCTTGAACTGACGGATCTTTCAACAGTTAATATCATTATATATCTAATATTCAATTTGATTTTATTTATACTTTCCAAGACTGTTCAAGACTCATAGAGTTTTCAGTTAGGCACCAATGACACAGTAGGTTTTAGACTTCTGCAGTGAGGCGATACCCAAACTCTTGTTTGTAGTTATTTTTATTCGATTCAAACTTGATTTGCATATTCAATTTAAGTTTCACTCGTTTTAAGATTTATTTATTCATTTACATTAATATATATTGTATTTTTGTTCGCATTGATTGTTTATTTAATTTCTGTTCGTTTTAAGTTTCATTTATACTTTAATAGCAAACTATTTTTTTTCGTTTTAAGCTTGATTTTCATATTCAATCTAAAAATTACTCGCTTTAAAATCAATTTATTTATTTATATTATAACTTGTTGTATGTTTTTTGCTATGATTGTTTATTTAATTTCTGTTCTATTTGGGTTTCATTTATTCTTAAATAGTAATTTCTGGTCGTTTTGAGTTTGAATTTTAACAGGTATTCATATCTCCTGAGCTTAAGTTTAAAATGGCCTTTACTTTTCTTTGAAAAACTTATTTTTCGGAAAGTTTTTTTTAATTAATTAATATAAACGTTCTCTTTTTCATTATGAAAAAAAATATTTTCACAGTGTTTATCCAGTTTGTCATGTATTAATCTACTAGAATTTTTATTTTTATCTCCATTTTGCTTTTCCACTTGCCCTGTAAATAACGAGGAATCCTGGTTGAATTTCCTTTAAGTAATGAATCTGGGACTGCTTAAATATTTTAATTTTATTTTTTAATGATCGCAATGTATTGCAAGTTTTATTTTATTGATAAATGTGATCTGCTAAGGACGGCCCTTGGATATTGCTAAAATATTCATATAAGGTTGAGAAAAATTTCCCTGTCTTTGATTTATTCCCCATTGTTTTACCTGTTATTGTTTTTACTTGCCCTGTAAAAACAAATAGAAGTTACTATTGAAAGGAAAATCAATTTATTAGTGTGTTTCACTTCAAAAAATGGTACAGCTTAGCATATTTCCCTTGTGTGTTTTATTTTTATTTTTTTGTTCTTATTGATGATTAGATTACATTTATATTCAAGCTACAATACTCATAAACTGATGATAAATAAACGAAATCAGTCAATTTTAACAAATGACACGTAACCCTTTCTTCACAAATCTCAGCAAAATTAGATAAGAAACTTTGAAAATGCTATCTAGGTACCTGGGACTAGCTTCAAATGTAGTCGTGACAGGTGGACACTGCCCAGACATACAGGTTTAAATAATTTAAAAGAAATTAATATTTTTAAAGCTTTGGATCAACAAACGGTGGAGCACGGGTTGTTTTCATACACATAAATTTATATTTATCTTATTAAATTAAATGAAAAGGATATATGTTGAAAATATGTAAATGAAAAGTAATAAATATGAAAACTAAAAATAAAACAAATGAAAAATATGAAAATATGCAGCATAATGTAATAATTTAGGATGATTTTACTGCTTATTTACATAGTTCACTAGCCGCACGATATGCGAAATCTTTAGCAGACGTTATTAGGCTTGTCAGACATGCACATATCAAATATTGAAATATTTGAGGACACGGAAACAAATGATTTAAGTGCGATTCATTTTTGTATACTAAACATCTAGAACCAGTTGATAAGTAATCAAAAATTAAGGTTCATAGGAAAGAGTAAAAAACAAAGAATAAAAACAGTACAGTAAAAAAAAACTAAATGCACACACTGGAAAACAGTGGAAAAACGAAGATAAAAACCAACAAAAAACAACAATACAAAAAGTTTTTGTATTGTTGTTTTTTCTTGGTTACTGTTTACTGTTTTATATTAATTTGCTTTTGTCAACAAGATTTCGTTAAAGTTATCAAATATAAGGCATAAAAACAACGACTAGTTTATGTCAGTTTATATTCATCTTTCTACCTTTACTATGCTGACTGGACCTAGAAAGTCTTCTCTGTGTCTTCTGTTGCGGAATAAAGTCTTCTGAGGGACTTTTCTGTAGAACTTCATGTAGCTGTCGATTCTCTGCTGCAATTGGAGACAGTTCACACGCGTTTGATGACTCCGTGACACGGATTTCTCTGAAAGGTTCAACAAGGTTTAGTATTTGAAAAAAGAGAGCAATTTGGCAGAATTAGTCAAATCTGAAACTACTTTGATGCAGTAAGATTTAATTCACAAATTATAAGAAAGAAAACAAACACGCCTATTATCTTAGTTACTGAACTGCCATGACAAGAAAATTTCAATAGCAGTCAAATCTCAGAATTTTGTTCATTGCTTTGCATTCAAAGAATTCAATAAGATGAGATTTCACATCGGATTGGTCAGGGTACTGAACAAGAAGTTGATACTGATCCTCGTCTTCAGTAAGAAAAAAATATACACATATAAAAGCTATTTCTTTTTCAAATTTAGTTATAATAAGAGAATATTTCTCGTTTTAATGCATTTTAATTGTTAACCCCAGATAGGAGGAAAAATTTTATTTGGAAAAATCATTTTATTTTGCTAGAATTTTATACTGCGAGAAATTATGTGGAAGTTCTACAATTTTGATTGGTTTGTTTCACCTTAATTGGAATGTCATTTTGAGCTGTACTTGTGTACTGTATGTGAAATCATTAGAAGTAGAGTTTAGATCTTTTGGCAAACAGGTATAAAAGTGTTTTAGATGAGCATTTTCTTTCGCACTTTCTCACTTTTCGTCATTTATATTTTTTCTTCATCTTTTCATCTCGTTGTCTAGTATGTTTTAGTTGTTTATTCTGGCCTTGGCATTTGTGATACCTAGCGTGCGTTTGATAGTAAAGGCGGATCAAAGGTCTAAGGTTAGGCTATCTTTTAAAATGCTGAAAGCTATGAATTTTAATTATTTTAGAAAATTTGTCCTCAATATTCTATAAACTATGTTATACTATGTTAAACTATGTTATACAGGCAGCGCAATAGCGATGCCTAAGTAAAGAACAATGTTGCCACAATGTGTTATTTATTATTATTATTTTTTTTTTGGTTTTAGACCAGGGCACTTCGTATCGAAGGAGTTGTCGTAGAAACTTCAAAAAAGGCTCATTCGATTGGAAATTGGAAGGGCTTGTGCCCTTTTTAATAGCCAAAAGTGATTGCAGGGCAACTAACACCCCTTCCACGCTCATCATTTTCCAAACACATCCAATCAAAACTTTGAGATAGCCATTTTGTTCCACATAGTTTAAAGATCTGGAAATTATTTCTTTGAGGAGGATACTCCCCCCCCCACCCATCCCTCAGGGCAAGGGTTGTAAGTGCTGCCCTGGGGGCACATAAGGAATTATAGAAAGCGTTGTCGTAGAAACTTTAAAAAGGGCTCATTCAATTGGAAATTCAAAGGGCTAGTGCTCTTTTTAATAGTCGAAATAATTGGAGGGCAACTAACCCCCCTCTCATGCCCTCCATTTTCCAAAACACATCCAATCAAAATTTTGAGATAGGCATTTTGTTAAACGTAGTTGAAAATTATGCAAATTATGTCTTTGAGGATGACAAACCCCCCACACTCCTCAGGGCAATAGTTGTAAGATATGCCCTGGAAGCATATAAGGTTTTTATAGATAGCGTTGCCGTAGAAATTTCAAAAAGGGCTCATTCAACTGGAAATTGAAAGGGCTAGTGCCCTTTTTAATAGTCAAAAGTAATTGGAGGGCAAACAACCTTCTTCTCACGCCCACCATTTCCTCAAATACACTCAATCGAAATTTTGAGATAGCCATTTTGTTCAACGTAGTTGATATTTCTGGAAATTATGTCTTTGAGAATGACAACCCCCCACAGCCCTCAGGGTAATAGTTGTAAGTTATGCCCTGGGGGCATATAAGGTTTCTATAGAAAGAGTACTAGAAACTTCAAAAAGGGCTCATTCAATTGGAAATTGAAAGGGCTAGTACATTTTGTAATAGTATAAAATGATTGGAGGGCAGCTAGCCCCCTATCACACCTACCATTTCCCCAAACACATCCAATCAAAATTTTGAGATAGTCATTTTGTTTAACGTAGTTGAAAGTTGTGCAAATTATGTCTTACAGGATGACAAAGCCCCCACCGCACCCGGGGCAAGGTTATAAGTTATGCCCTGGGGCCATATAAAGCTTTTATAGAAAATATTGTCTAGAAACTTAAAAAAGGGCTCATCCGATTGAAAACTGAAAGAGCTAGTGACCTTTTTAATAGTCTAAGGTGAATAGAGGACAACTAGCCGCCTTCTCATGCCCACCATTTCTCCAAGTATATCAAATCAAAATTTTGAGATAGCCCTTTTGTCCAACGTAGTTCAAAGTTTTGGAAATTAGGTCTTTGAGGATGACAAACCCCCCACACGCCTCAAGGCAATGGTTGTAAGATATGCCCTGGAAGCATATAAGGTTTTTATAGATAGCGTTGCCGTAGAAATTTCAAAAAGGGCTCATTCAACTGGAAATTGAAAGGGCTAGTGCCCTTTTTAATAGTCAAAAGTAATTGGAGGGCAAACAACCTTCTTCTCACGCCCACCATTTCCTCAAATACACTCAATCGAAATTTTGAGATAGCCATTTTGTTCAACGTAGTTGAAATTTCTGGAAATTATGTCTTTGAGAATGACAACCCCCCACAGCCCTCAGGGTAATAGTTGTAACTTATGCCCTGGGGGCATATAAGGTTTCTATAGAAAGAGTACTAGAAACTTCAAAAAGGGCTCATTCAATTGGAAATTGAAAGGGCTAGTACATTTTGTAATAGTAAAATGATTGGAGGGCAGCTAGCCCCCTATCACACCCACCATTTCCCCAAACACATCCAATCCAAATTTTGAGATAGTCATTTTGTTTAACGTAGTTGAAAGTTCTGCAAATTATGTCTTTCATGATGACAAATCCCCCACAGCACCCGGGGCAAGGTTATAAGTTATGCCCTGGGGCCATATAAAGCTTTTATAGAAAATGTTGTCTAGAAACTTCAAAAAGGGCTTATTCGATTGAAAATTAAAAAGCTAGTGACCTTTTTAATAGTCGAAGTGATTGGAGGGTAGCTAGACCCCTATGACGCCCACCATTTCCCCAAACACTTCTGATCAAAATTTTGAAATAGTCATTTTGTTCAACGTAGTTGAAAGTTCTGAAAATTATGTCTTACAGGATGACAAAGCCCCCACAGCACCCGGGGCAAGGGTTGTAAGTTATGCCCTGGGACCATATAAGGTTTTTATAGAAAATATTGTCGTAGAAAATTCAAAAAGTGCTTATTCGATTGGAAATTGAAAAAGCTAGTGACCGTTTTAATAGTCGAAAGTGACTGGAGGGCAACTAGCCCCCCTCTTAGGCCCACCATCTCCCCGAACACATTCAATAAAAATTTTGAGAAAGCCATTTTGTTCAGCGTAGTTGAAAGTTCCGAAAATTATGTCTTTGAGGATGACAAACCCCCACCCAGTCCTAAGGGCAAAGGCTGTAAGTTATGCCCTGGGGGCATATAAAGTTTTTATAGAAAGCGTTGTCATAGAAACTTCAAAAAGCGCTCATTCAATTGAGAATTAAGAGGGCTAGTGCACTTATTAATAGTCAAAAGCGATCGTAGGGTGAATACCTCCTCCCCCCCCCTCCCCACGCCATTTCCCCAAATCATTTCCCAATCATTTCCCCAAACATTTTCATCAACATGTTGATACAGCCATTTTGTTGAACACAGTTGAAGGGTCTGGAAATTATGTCTTTGAGTATGACACCCCTCCCCCACAGGCCTCCAGGCTAAGATTATAGGTTATGCCCTGGGGGCATCTAAGGTATTTATAAAGAGCGTTGTCGTAAAAACTTCAAAAAGGACTCATTCGATTGGAAATTGAGAGCCCTTTTTAATAGTTGAAAGTAATCGGAGGAAGAATCACCCCCCCCCCTCCCATGCCCACGCCTATCATTTTTCCAAACATTCTCGATCAACATTTTGATATGGCTACTTAATTCAACGTAGTTGAAAGGTCTAGAAATTATGTTTTTGAGGATAACAACCCTCCCTCCATAGCCCTCAGGACAAGGGTCGTAAGTTATGCCCTTGGGGCATATAAGATTTTATAGAAGTTTTTGTCGTAAAAGCTTCAAAAAGGGCTCATTCGATTGGAAATTAAGAGGATTAGTGCCTGTTTGATTAGTCGAAAGTGAACAGAGGGCAAATGACCCCCCCCTACGCCCATCATTTCCCAAAGCACTTCCGATCAAAATTTTTAGATAGAAATATTTTTCAACGTATTTGAAAGGTCTGGAAAATTACGTCTTTGAGTATAACAAACCCTCTCCGGTCCTCAGAGCAAGGGTTTTAAGGTATGCCCTGGGGGCATATAAGGGTTTCACAGAGAGCATGGTCACATAAACTTCAGAGGGGGCTCATTAGATTGGTAATCAGACACTCTAGTGCTTTTTTTAAAAAGTCAAAGTGATCGGAAGGCATCTGCCCCCTCCCCACAGACACACATCGTATAGTCCCAAAATACATGTAATAGAAATTTTGAGATTGCCATTGTATTCAAAATAGTCTAAATATTATATAACAAGGCTTTGAGGTTAAAAAAAAACAACAAAAAACCAGAGATTAGAGGCAAGGGTTATAAGTTATGCCCAGAGGGTATTTAAGATTTTTATGGAAGGCATAGTTGTTTGACTTTAGAAAAGGCTCAGTCTTTTTCCCTGAAAAAGACTATGTCAACATAAAACAAACAGAAATAAATTAAAAAAACTTTTTCCACAAAATAAATTTTTTTTAAAAAAGTAAAGAACTCTACTAAACCAAAAATGAACAAAAACAGAACCAAATAACCTAACAAGCATATAACAAGCACAAGTAGTATCAACAAATAAATGAAACCCAAAACAAACAGAAATTAAAATAAATAACAGAGTCAAACTCAAAACGAGCAGAAATTAATATGAGTAGGGTTGTCGGTTTAATGTATGCTTTCAAAATTTAATGTACCCTATGCTTTCAAAAAGCCAGAATATAATTTGTAGTTTACTGAAAAAAATTCTTTTAAATGTTTTAATTTTTATAACTTTAAGAATTCATAAATTGATTAAGATTTTAAGGAATGAATATCAGCATATGTACATTAAACCGACAATGCCCATTTTTTTCTGTAAATTCATTTGAATTTTTTTTTCAGTAAAGTACAAATTATATTCTGGTTTTTAGAAAGCAAAGGGTTTTAGAACCCTACTCATATTAATTTCTGCTCGTTTTGAGTTTGACTCTGTTAATTATTTTATTTTTTGTTTGTTTTGGGTTCCATTTATTTATTGGTACTGATTTGTGGTAGTTGTATGCTTGTTAGATTATTTGATTCTATTTGTGTTCATTTTTGGTTTAATGGAGATCTTCACTTTTTTTTAAAACTTATTTTGTGGAAAAAGTTTTTTAAATTAATTACTAGAAACAATTACGTGCTTTTTTTCACAAATAAATGTAATTCATTTTTATTAGAAAGATTTTGAGTGCCTAAGCAATGAAGTTCTTTACTAAGCTTCTTACTAACAAAATAATGCTCACATATTATTTTCATCTTCATTCCGCTCTTCGTCAGAACAACGATCTTCTAATTCACCAGTTATTTTTCGCCAGTATCTGGGTGGTCGATATGCCTTGCTACGAATATCACAGTCATTATCTTGAGAATTCGATCTTGAAGCACCGTAAAAGGATTTATGTCTCATTACGCGGGGATGGACTGCTGTCATTTCTTCCTAAAATATAAGAGCAAGTTGTTTTAAAAGCCTTCTGGGACTTTAAGTATTCCGGAGAAATTGTCGGTAGGTGTGTCTTCAGTACTGAATTGTGATCGCAGAGTGATCGTTAATAATTTTCAAAAAATGCTGTGCAAACAGAGCAGAACTATTAAGAACTTCTAAATGGGACTCTATTAAGAAATGGTGTTACACAACGATACCAGTGAAAAGATGAATCTAACAACTGTTATTTCTTCCGAATACCTTACAGTTTTGATTTCCGAGAAAAATAGGGAAAAATTAGCATTATTAGAATAGTAACTGTGATAACACAACTATTTGACACATAAATTATAGGTGTCATCATATTAATTCAGTAGCAACTGAGAAAATGAGTGTGGGAGGGAATCTAGTTGCCCCCCTAATCTTTTTGGTTTCTTAAAAAGGCCACTAGAAATTTTAATTTCCCTTCCAGTGAGGCTCCTCTCGATCTTATAGGACTATTAGTTCGATAAGATTGCCCCTGAGAAAAACAATAAAGCAAAAACAAATAAACATCCATCCGTGATCTTTTTTGTGGCAAAAATAAATCAAATTTTTGCAAATTAGAGCTTGAAAGCTCTATGGTAGAGTTCTCTGATACGCTGAATCTGACGGTGCAACTTTCATTCAGATTCCTTGACACTTTTTTTTTGGGGGGGGGAGGGGGGGGAGGGGTTTTGGGGCTATTTTGAATGTGTAGGCATAAATAAACTTATCAAATTACCCCATTTAGGCTCAAGTAAAGACCGATGGGGCCTCTATCAATTTATTCCCCGGCAACTTCGTACAAAAGATGCGGTGGTAAAAATATAGTAGAATGCTCATTCGATTGGAAATTGAAGATCTAGCATGCTTTTTAAGAGTATAAGTCATTAATTTAAGCACAATTCTTCTCAAAAATTGCATTTGTTTGGTGTTCCTTCTGTGATTTTTCATGCTTCATAGACCATACAAACGATACAACCACTCCTGAGGCAAAAATGACGTATTTATGCTACTGAAAAGTGCTCATAAATATGACGTAACTCAAATGAATTTTTTCGGACATTAAGCCTCTTAAAGAATTTTTAAGAACTCGTAATATATCTAGATGATTTTTTCAGGCCCAAAAATTCCAGAACGACAATTTTCCAAGAAAATATGGAGCCGATTTCGAGAAACAACTTAACCATAAATAAAAAAAAATAAAAAAAAATAAGTTTACAATTATTGCCCGTTTAAAGATACACAAATATACATATACATATACACACACACACATATATATATATATATATATATATATATATATATATATATATATATATATATATATATATATATATATATATATATATATATATATATATATATATATATATATATATATATATATATATATATATATATATATATATATATATATATATATATATATATATATATATATATATATATATATATATATATATATATATATATATATATATATATATATATATATATATATATATATATATATATATATATATATATATATATATATATATATATATATGTATATATATGTATATATATGTATATATATATATATATATATATATATATATATATATATATATATATATATATATATATATATATATATATATATATATATATATATATATATATATATATATATATATATATATATATATATATATATATATATTATATATATAATATATACCGCGCCGCCGGTAAGATGTCGGCGGCGCGCCGCCGGTGCGATCAATGCTGACCGCAAACATTAATGTTTTCCTTAGTCTTATATGTATATATATATATATATATATATATATATATATATATATATATATATATATATATATATATATATATATATATATATATATATATATATATATATATATATATATATATATATATATATATATATATATATATATATATATATATATATATATATATATATATATATATATAGACCCTGGCGCCGCGCCGACAAGGGAAGACCAATTTTTGGCGGGGCCAAAAATAGCGCGCCACGCCGCGCCACCGGTAAGATGTCGGCGGCGCGCCGCCGGCGCGATCAATGCTGACCGCAAACAATAATGTTTTAATCAGTCTTTCTCAAATCACAGCTTAAATTTACAACAGATTCAAGCCTATTCATGAGTTCAAAAGTTCACAAGTCGCTGGCTGGAAACTGGTCTTCTTCGTTATTCATCAAGAGAAGTAGAAATCTGGTAGAAACGAAATGGCTGTGACGTTTCAGAACCCTTGCATAATACGAGTAGTTGAAGTATCTATTAGCTATGTATTCTTAACATAAATAATCATCAAAAATTAGTAGTTTTTTTCATCGAGCATTACTGCATACAAAACTTCAAATACAGTATCACAAAATTCGTCAGTTATCTGGGTAAAAACTTTGAATATAACTTTGAACTTAGAAGCTTAATTTTTTCATAATGCCCTTTGCCTATATCTGCTTTGTCACCTTTAAAACAGTTGAAATGGGCGACTTTGATATTCATTGTTTTTTGCTCTTTTGGATTCCTAAAAAGCCTTCTTGTATTAAAAACCGGTTTTTAATAACAATTTAAAAAAAAATACATTTTAAAGTTTTTTTTTGATTTCCTTATAGAATATATGTCATGTAGGCTAAGGCTGAACTGCTGCTTTTTTATTGGTTTTGGCTGCTCTTTTGGATATTATTCATTTTGTATTTTCGTAATTCAGTCCGAGTCATAAATTCAAAAATGCCTAACATAAATCAAATTATAGACTGCATCTAAAGGGAGTAGATTTATCATATTAAAAAATTTATAGTGAAAAGTTCGTATCCGACCATGTCAATTACAAAGGAAAGTAAAGCACTTAATTTTGTATTTGGTATGAATAAAAATTAAATGCCATCTATCTTCTTAGGAAAAAAAAATGAAAAGCTCATCTGTTTAAAATGTAATTAAATGAAATAATATGCAGACTGAAGTAGCTCCAGGAAGATGTTGGGATTTTCATCCTAGTTCGCGACTTTTCGTCCAAACAAAATGTTAGGACACTTCTTATCAGTTATTGAGTTTAAGCTTTGAATTCAAGATGTTCCCAAAAATTACCAAATTTAACAAAGTAGCAACAATAAGTCACAAGTGGTCAAAATGCTCAAAGACTCATCTTTGATCCCCACCCAGGCTCAAAGCTTCTGCTATGGTCATTTCCATGGAAATCTCCAAAGAGTTTCTTTTTAAAATAGCTTTCAAGCGTAGTTATGGGTATTTAGGCTTTTGTGCTTTTCTTCAAAGCATTGAAAAAAGTGTTATAATATTCCAAATGTTACATTTGTTATATTTGTGCATTTTTTTGGTAATCATTTGTGGGGTGATCGAATTTTGTAAACCACTGTAGATAACCCAAATTGAAAGCTTTTATTATGACCTGGCCTTTTAATGTAACTTGGGCACTGGACAAAGGGCGCCATTGTCACTCGAGGGCAACGCTAGGTGGGGATGTCGATATCGCTTTCGTCACACCAATTCGTTTTAGTGTGAATCTGCCTGGTACTTATGAATAAAAGTTTTCAAAATGTACTAATTTCATCAATAAGAAAAAAACGGGCTTGAAGTATACATTCCTTTTCCTTTTGATGAAAAAAACACGCAAGGGCTATATGAAGTATCACTAACAAAAATCTTGTTAACTTTTGTAAACTTTTCAATTTTTCGGTATCCCTTATTTCAACAAAAAAAAAAATCAAGGTACTGTCACTTAAATATAATAACTCCCTATGCCCTCCCCCCTCTGGATACCATCTTGATAGGATACCGTCTCTGCTTCAAATAAAAAAAAATAATTAACTTATTGGCACCCCTGCTTTCAGAACAAAATCGAGGTATTGTCATTTAAATATGATAGCTCACTATCCCCCTCCCCTTGGGATACCACCTTGATAGGATGCCGTCTCTGCTTTAAATTAAAAAAAAAACTTTTTGGGATCCCCGCTTTCAATAAAAAAAATTCGATATATTATCATTTAAATGTAATACCTCCCCCCCCCCCTCTGGATACCACCTTAATAGGATACCGTCTCAGCTTTCATTAGAAAAATAATTTACTTAATAATTAACTAGGTCACTATATAGTTCAAACTTATAGTTACAAACTATATAGTTAAACAGCTTAGTGTTCCTTGAAAAAAAATATTGAGCGTAAGAGTAAAGGGGTACAAAGACAACAACAAAAATGTCGAAATTATTCAGATATACCTCAAATTATTGAAAAACTGAGTCATAGATTCACCTTGGCATTCAATAAGATCCAAAAAATCTAATTAAAAGGGAGCAGACACAAAAGCCAAATTAGGCCAGTAGCCTATGAGAAATCACAAAATACCCAAGACAATGAACAGGTCCTGATGGGGGGCCCTGGGTCTATCAAAATATTTCAATGGTTTCCCAGGGAATTTGATATCATTTTCCTCTGTCTGCACTTAAAATGAAAAAAATAATTATCGTTTTGGCATCCCTGCTTTCAATAAAAAAATGAAGTATTATCATTTTAAAATGATAGCCCCCTATCCCCCCCCTATTGGCAATAATTTGCAATTTATTTATGAATTATAATTTTTGGCGTAACTTCCGGTTCAATCTTTAATTCTCCAACCTTGTACATAGCTTAGTCTATAGCTAAGTTTTGTTTCAATAGAAGGGTTTTTTTTGAGGGGGGGGAGGTAAAAAATTTTCAGAAAGAATATTGAATTTTATTTTAGGTGTTCAACAATTGAGTATTAAACATTAAGAAAATCTTATCTAAAAACAGCAAAAAAAAAAAAAAATACAAATTTACAATTCAGCTGTAGAAACAATCTGCCGGCTGTCAATTTCAAAATCCAACTGAAGGCCGAAGCTGTATAGTAGTGAATGCGTTCTATAATTCTATTCAACTTGAAAATAAAATTCTTGACTACGAATGATGTAAGAAATAGCGGTTGGGAAACTGCATTCGAAATGACTTAAACTCATTTCATAAAGACGATACTTTTTTTTGCCAACACACCTATGAAGAACTGTGTATATTACAATATTTGCAATTGCATATTGCATCTGTCAGGTTTTTATGCAAAGTAACAAAAGAGATAAAAATTAATGAACAAGAGAGTAGTGAAGAATTATGGTATGCAAAGTTATATTTGGCAGGGAAAGTTACTGGTGATAAATCGCTAGGGGGGGGGGCACCGTGATTGCGTTATTTTCATGGATTCGGGGTAGAAAATTTTTTTTCGGGGTGACGCATAGATTTTTGGGGAAATACCCAAAAATTTGGGGATAGTGCAAGCCCCGCTTGATTTCTAATCAGGCAAATCGAAATAATAAACCACACGAGAAGGAAAACCTCCGACTTTGCGGTTGACGCAATAAAGAATTGCCGCAAATCAATTTGAAGTCGACCGAACACCACCACCTCTGCCGGCGGTGGCGCGCCTGTGGCGCCCCGGTGGCGTTACGACACTTCGGCGGCGTTCGCCCAGGCCTCTCGTCGGCGATGTTCGGTTGATCCGCCGGCACGGCCCCGGAGTCTATATATATATATATATATATATATATATATATATATATATATATATATATATATATATATATATATATATATATATATATTTATTTATATATATACATATATATATATATATATATATATATATATATATATATATATATATATATATATATATATATATATATATATATATATATATGTATATATATATATATATATATATATATATATATATATATATATATATATATATATATATATATATATATATATATAGTTCTGGGAGCCCAGCACGGCTACACGGAAGGCATCTATATATGAATTTGCATTGTCACTTGTCTCTAAAGCTAGATAATGTGAGTCTCTTTTTCATGTCCTGACGTCACCACAGGTTCGATAAAACAACCCTGAAAAAATACGAATTATTCCTTAAAGTTGTGACCTATTCAGATCAGTTTTGTGGCCAGAAATGTTAATGTGCCAGTTTTAAGAAAAAAACAACTATGTAGATGACTTCAAGGCCGGGCTCCGGCAAGGCTACACGACAGGCTGTTATATATTGATTCTTGTTGTGGCTTGTCTTCTAACCGCAGACATTGTGAGCCTCTTCTTGATGTCATGACATCTCCATATGTTCGATACAACCACTCTGGGAAAAATACAAATTCTTCCTTGAAGTTGTGACCTTTTAAGGTCGTTTTAGTGGCCAGAAATGTCAATATGCCAATTAAGAAAAAAAAATATGTAGCGGATTTGGAAGCCAGATTCCAGCACTGGGTATGTGGTAGACTTATATACGTATATTGTTTCTCGTAAGTAGTAACCTCCAAATTAGTCATCTTTGTTTGCTACTCTTTCCTCAGGAAACCGGAGGGGTCCCCAGGGGAAGGTCCGTTGAAGGGTCCCAATGACTTGTGACCTATACTGAAATGCATGAAAACTCTAAAGAATTACACTCTATTATATACTTCTGTGAAAAATTTAAATTTAAATTTTTCTGTTTATTCCATATTTCAGCAAGAAAATGTTTATATTTCAGTAAGAATGCTTCTTACGAAACATCTCTCAAGATTTCGTTAAGAATATTTTTTACAAAACATATCTCAAAACTGGTAAAGATACTTTTCTCCACTAGAAATTACGTCTGCAGAGATTGTATGTGGCCACAGGTACCACAAAATAACTCCTATTGGGCCTTCAAAGGCTAGCACCATCTCTGCTGATTGACCATTTTTTGTCAAGAAGTAGTTTCAATATGCTTTTATCATAATTATTGAGCTGTCCTAGCCAAGTGGTTAGCACGCTAGACTTGAAATCCTTTGTCCTTGAGGACAAGGGTTCAAACCCTGGTGTTGCTGGTTATTTGGTTTGGAACAGGGGTCAGTGCCATGATTCTGTAAGCTTAGCCACAGTCGACCCAACTATAAAAGGATTCCTGGAGAAACTGGGGGAAGGTAAACCAAAAGGATGTGCGAAGAACAAGATGGTTGGTCCCGAACTCCACCTTCCACTTACTGGCTGAAGGGTCGTGAAACGGAGATCACCCTACCAGTAGGCACTGTAAAGTCCAATGCCGTATTATTTACCCCTTTTTTACCTTTTATCATAATAATTATTAAGGTTTGCTTCTGTCTTTTAATGATAAAAACAAATGCTTGTAAATGCTCCAACATTCATTTTTCACATGTAATTCTAAGAATATTGTCGAAACTTTTTCCTGTAAAACTAATGTCAAAAGACCATAAGTTAAGGAGCTCCTTACCTAAGGATGAGAGTTCCCAGGCACTCATCCAAATTAAAAAGGACCTCATAATGAACAGGAAACTTTTGCATCTGAGCTGTATTCAAAGAAGAAAGGCTTATATTACTTGTGTTTTATTTAGCTTCAACGCTATATCTTATGCAGAATGTTTTTTCTATAAATTGATAAAGCCTGATCTAGTATTTACCTACTTTCATAGTCGGTGTCATCTTCTAAAAGAAATTTAAATCTGAGTATTGGTTTTCTTATGCCTAAGTGGGCTCGGGCAATTATAGGCTAAAAACGTAAGCCTACAAAAAAAAGTTGTGTGTGTTTTCGTGTGTGTGCAAGAAATATAATATTTGTGTGTGTAAATTGTTTCCTCTGCACTAAAATATTATATAAACTAATCAAGGTAGAAGCATGGATATTTATGCAATAGAATTCTGAAACCTGAGAGCATACATAGGTTACAAAAATAAAAAGAATATAAAATAAAAAGATAAAAACCAAAAAACTGGAAATTTAATGTAAGACTGCAGCTGTGATGGCTGACGCCCCAAGCTACTGACCGTGGTGAACGAAGAAGAAAAAGGAGGCAACGTCTGTCTATATTTGCGAGCGCCAAAGACCCAAGCAGGCGGCGAATGCAGTAATAGCCATCTTTTTACTGGCTAAAGAGTCGACAGTTACTATTCATAATAGTAAACGTTAATATTACTCTAATGGTATTTTTTGTTGTTTTTTTTCTGTTAAGAAATGATTGTATCAGTCAGTATATCACAAAGGATTTGACCAATGACAAAAGTAAACACCAAGAAGCCACTTTTTATTTATCGATGCTCACAAAAACACAGTATTGATGGTTTTTAGTTATCAATTTTAAAACACTTTTTCCACAAAACAAGTTTTTCAAAGAAAAGTAAAGAGCCCCATTAAGCCATAAATGAGCTGAAATAAAGTCAAATAACCTTCCAAACATAAACTACCACAAATCACTATCAATAACTAAATAAAACTCAAAACGAACAAAAATCACAATAAATAGCCGATCCAAACTCAAAACGAGCACAAATTAACATGAGTAGGGCTAATAACCCCCATTCCTTCTCAAGACCAGAAAATAATTGGCGCTTTATTGAAAAAAAATGAATAAATAAATAAAAAAGACCGTAGATTGTCAGTTGAATTTACTGATATTTATTCCTTAACGTTTTAATAATTTTTTATTTATTAAAGTAAAAAACAGTAAAAACATTTAAAACATATTTTGTTCAGTAAAGCGAAGATTCTGATTTGACATTTTCGAAAAGCCATCTTGTAGGGTAGCCATAAATTGTAAAATTTCAGTTAAAATGACATACATTTTCTGAATTTTCAGGGTCTTCTAGGCTCAAGGCTCTAGGCAGGCATGCCTTTCCAAAAACTAACCTGACAAGTATGTGTCCAATAAGAGAGTCATTCATACTCCTGCCATTTACCCGTGCCCCAGCCATTTAAACATTTCCCTCTCAATTACTTGGACTATCTGTCTTGGCTTTTCTCTGTCTACAATTACCCAGCCCAGTCTTGATGCAACCGATTGCCCAAAATACTTGATAAATTCAATTCAGTGACTAACATTTTCTGAATAATTTTACATTTTTGAGCTGTCTTTAAAAAAAGAAGAAGAAGTAAAAAACTGATGTAATATATCCGTGTCTACTTACGTCTCTCAAGTTAAACGTTATTTCTAGATTGTTAGAAAAGGATTCAGCAAATTCAGGGTACATATCCAGTACGTCAAGCAAGTCATCTCGAGTAATTTTATGTAGATCACAGTATGTTAGAGCACGAACATTGCATGAAGATTTTCCAATAGTAGTGTGTTTGCAAGGATGCTCACCAAAAATGTCGTCTTTGCCTAGAATACAAAAAACAAGATTATCAAACGAACTTTTCTCATTTTGGAGTTTGATATTTTAATCTTTCTAGAGTACACTGTTGCATTGACTAACTGCATCAGGTAGTTAAGGGTGGTTTGGTAAATCTTACAAATCTGAAATATGGCAAACCTAATACCTCGATAAATTCGATTCAGGAAGCTGAAAATAAGAAAAAAAATAGTTATTTTTCTTTTAGCAAATGTTTCTACTATGAATAATTCCATTGACATTTATTAAATAAAATGTACCAGGATTTGGGATAAGTATCACTCTGCAAAACTAAGAATTTTAATAGATATATACGAATTACGAATGAATATAATTTTCACTATAATCTTTTCGCCTCAGATTTATTTGTATTTTAAACATCATATTTGGCCGTATGTTTAATCAAACAGTTCGTGATAACGAATTGTAAGTAAGGAACGAATCGGATCAATAGTAGCCGAAACTCTGAAAACGGAATTTTAATACCAATAGATACATCAAACAAATAGAATTTTATGCTGATTCCAAATATATAAGATTCACTAAGTTTAATGTTCTCCATTAAAAGCTAGAAGCCTGAGAAAACGTGTTTGATTTAAAAAAGGTGGGGGAGGGGAACGACCCCAAAAGACAAAAATTCTAATAAAGTCGCATCATCTGATTCAACGTATCAGAGAATCTTACTTCAGAGGTTTCAAGCTCCCCTCTGCAAACAGCCTGGAATTTTGTATGTTTTGCCAGAAGAAAGATCACGGAAGCGTGTTTATTTCTTGTTTTTTTTTTCTCAGGGGTGATCATACTAAACCATTCGGAGGTCCTAGAATATCGGAAGAGGAAATTAAGAGCTTTAGTGAACTCCTTAAGTGACCAAA
The DNA here is from genome assembly GCF_049724085.1 of Artemia sp. Qi Xiang Cuo. Taxonomy (NCBI): domain Eukaryota; kingdom Metazoa; phylum Arthropoda; class Branchiopoda; order Anostraca; family Artemiidae; genus Artemia; species Artemia sp. Qi Xiang Cuo. The sequence continues at coordinate 54,815,719 of NC_142794.1, forward strand.
AAGGTTGGAGGGCAACTGAATCCCCTTCCATACCCATTTTCTCCCCAACACCATCCAATCAAAATTTTGAGATAATGATTTTTCAGCACATTTAAAAGGTCCAATAACTATCCCTATGGGGATAATACCCCCCCCCCCCCAAACAGCCTCCGGGGGAAGGATTGTAAGTTCTGAAACTTGCCCATCGCTTACGTGTAGTATTTATTATAATAAATACACTTTTATGGGAGGATTTTCTGCTAGGAGGATTTCTCTACACGGAGAATTTTCACGGGAGATACTTTCCACTTCAGAAGGGGGAATTTCCGGGAAAAATTTTCCACGGAGGGTGTATTTCCGGCATGATTTGAAAAACGAATTTTTCTTTTTTGACTATTTGGAGCAAAGTGACTATCTCAAAACTTTTATCGAATGTCCTCGGGGTTTAAGGATAGGACATGTAAGAAAAAAGGACAAAGGAGGGGTTGGTGGCCTTGTAATTATTTTTAAACTCTTAAATAAGGCACAAAAGCCTTCAAGTTTTCATTTTGATGATCCATTTTATTTCTGAGGATATTGTAGATATCCTCACATTGTGTCTTTTACATGAACACTAGAGTTTCAAAAAATACCCTTAACCGTTCCAAGGTCTTATATCCGTCATTTTGAAAATATAGATGCAAAGAGTATATTTTGATGTATCTCAACATCCCCTTAAGTATCCAAAAAAAGCTTCAACTTAATAACCTTTGATATTCTTGCGACATTGCTGATACACACTTTTGACCACCTGGATGTATATAACATCGTATTATTTAGTTCAACATCCCCTCAACATTCCCTGGGAGTTTCAACTTAATATCTTAAGTCACACCTGACATATTGTAGACGCGTTCTCTTGACAATCTGAATACGCGTAGTGTCTTTTGATTTAGTTCAGCATCCCCTGAACATTTCCTAAGAGTTCCAACTTAATATTCTTAGATGTTTCCGTGATATTGCAAATAAACCCTATTGACAACCGGGATGCACAAAATGCTTTTCCACTTTGTTCAATATCCCCGTCAACGTGCCTTAGAAATTTCAACTTATTATCCTTAGCCGTTCCTGAGATATTGCAGACACGCTTTTCACAACATGAATGTACTTGGTGTATGTATTTTAATTTTATTCAGGTTCACTTTAAGTTTAAATGCTGCATTTTACTTTTGTTCGAAAGTTCCTTTCTTTTAAGCGGATACGACCTCTTTCAGCTTGAAAAATGTTCTGTCTGCCCAGCCAGCTTAAGATGGAAAACACCATAAGGGAGTTAATCACTTAACAGCAGAATTTTGCTTGAGATGGGTATTTTCACTGTCAGTTTAAAGCTTCAAGGGCAAAATTCACGAGGAAAACACCAGCTGAGCTTGGAGAGCAAATTCATATTGAAAGAAGACACGCAATTACGCTAGCTCCATCTTTGTTTTAAATGATCAACTTGCCTCCCGTTAATTCTTTTGTTTTGTACTCTCTTGTTGAGAAGACGTGGCAAGATCGTAAAAGTTACCCTGATTTATCAAATCGGAACAAAATCTGCCAGTCATCAGAAAGTGAAAGAAAAAGCGATACCAATAAAAAGAAAAGCATGAAAGATTAAAAGCATGAAAGATTTATTGTAAGGAACTGACGAATTTATGTTGTCATTTCAAGAATTCTGCATCAGAGACCTTTACATTTTATGTGTACTGCTGGTACTAATATAAGGAGAAGAAAGTAAGTTCAAAAGTAATATAATCCTTATATCTGTGAACATTTCGTTCCTCCATTGCCTATTCTGCTTAAATCATATTATTTTTTTTCCGCGTAGAATTCTGTCATAATAGTTTACTGACATCATTTCAACAAGGAACTTTTATATTCATTTCGTTTCCGTTAAAGAAGGTTAGAAAGAGACTTTTGAGGGCATTTTAAATACAAGCCTTCTTTGGAATTTCTAGTTCAGTAAGATTACAGTGGCTTATTTATTTATTGAATTGAAAACCAGCCTACAAAAACTTGAAAAGGAAGGACCAAATGTAGGAAAAAAATAAAGAAAGGAAAACAATAAAAAAAAAACAAACAACCATTCACTAGCAGAACGATGAAAAGCGTGGCAAATTATAGCTTAGTACTGGAAAAATATCGACAAAGCCAATAAAAACCAATAAGAACGTCGAATTATAAATAGACCAAGGCCAAAATAAGAACAAGAACAAAATAAAAAAGAAGCAAACCCAAGGAAAAAAAAAATTAAACGAAACAAAAGCAAATTGACGCATACAGCATCAGCATATTCAGACATAAATATACCAAAAATACATCCCCGCTATAAATACACGCAAGAAACCAAATTACTTAAATATTTATTAATTATTTGACAACTCGTCATAATCACTGCTTTAGTACTAGCACCCATTCATTTGGACTAGGTTCAACTTTGTGATTATGTTTTCCTAATCGTCTAGCAAATGAGACTTCAGGGTCTACTAATTTGTTTTTAACAACAATCTGTGAGTTGCTGTACTATTGAGGCAGGCAGAGTAGATATTTATCAAATTGGAAAAACAAAGATCTGATTTTATGCTGATCAACTTTTGTTAGCAGTTTCCTAAAGGGAGTAGCGTACAGTATGGGAGGAAGTACCGTAGCATTATAAAGGCGTACTAGAAGCATCCGAAGTTTGCTTGAAACAATAGAAGCATAAGCTGCTGAAATTTTACATTTAAACTGATGAATGGAGTGTGGTGGATTCAGAAACCTATGGGGAGGCCTAGACATAACTATTCCCAAGAGCCACAAATGGAACTAAGTTAATTATTTTTGTATTAAAAAGGATGATCCTAGATTCAGCTAAGTTGAAATGTAATCCAATTTGCTGGTATTAAGCTTGAAGAATTTCTAAAAATTTTCCGTGATTCGTTTAAGGGTTCAGCTAATATTCAAAATATCGTCAGCATGGCATACCAAAGACAGTTTGATAAGACAGGTTGATTGAGGACATAATCAAAAAGGATAGGCAGAAATCTTGAGCTTCGATAATGCAATTATTGGAAAGACATGGCGATGCATCCTAGACGCTAGACTATGGGCCCCCTTCTTTAATAGAACAAATCTACTACAAGGATTGGGTGGCAGTTACCGCCCTTATCTAGCGGTAGCTTCAGGCGGATGCACAATATCGAATACAAATTCCAAAGAATGCAGATGACAGCAGGATTTGCTCCACGTTTAGGAACTTTCAATTTTTTTTATTTATTTATTAAATTTATATAGTCACAAATTTATATAGTTGTTAAATTTAAGTTACTTTTTTATATAGTTAAACCACTTTATTTTTTTTTTAATTGTTGTTACTTGTCAAAAATAGATTACAGAACGGGTTCAAAACGCTATTCAGGTATTACTATCAATGTATAATACCAATTTGCGGGTTTAAGTGTTTTACAAGAGTTTTATTTATTTTTGAATGATGCGTTATTCAACCAACTTTAATGATGGCCTATTGCAAACGACCTATATTTTTCAATATAAGAAAAACCGAAGAGAATTTTAACCCTTTTTGGCATGTTAATCGAAGATTGTTTTCCATACATCAAGCCCCCTATAATATCTTTTCCACTCTCCCCCTTTGGTATATGGTTTCGAATATTTTACCAACTGCAACTAGATCGATAGTGAAAAATATACTCATTCCCTACCGTTTAATGGTAATGGGGCTTTGTTGGATACTTCACACGTTGTTTACTCTTGCTCAAAAGCTCTATGTGCCAGAGTTTTAGATGTAGCTTAGGTAGAAATTCCAAACTACAATTAATAAATATTTTTTTTAGTGGGAGAATTTTTCTCTTGTTTTTTTCTTTTTTTGGGTGGGGGGGATTCTTGTTTTTGAGTGGTGGTTATGCGGTATCCAATTTTACATTGATGGCCCCAAAGCTAAGCTCTCCGTAGCTTCCAATAGTACGTAGCTTTCTGACTAACGTACTTATAGACTCGGAAAGAAATAAGTCGCCTCCATATATATACACTATTGATATATTTAAAGCGTTCGATAGCGTCAATCACATGCAAGCAATCAATGCTCTACTGTACTTCGAGCGTAGTGAGTACTCTAAATTTTCGTACGAAAATTCGACTGTTTCGACCAAATGGAAAGGTACAATTTCAAATCACACAAAAATCAGAAGATGTGTGAGGCAAGGCAGCGTTCTTAGTCCTCTTATTTTCAGACATGCCATCTCTAAGATTCTGGACCGTATCTCGCCCTCTCTCCTATTGCATGGTACTGACCTGTTTTACTTGGAATATGGTGATGACGTCCTTCTGCTCAGTATATCCAAAGCAAACTTACAAGACAACCTGAATCGACTCCTAAGTGACTTTCAATCTATAGGGTTTTCTATCAATATTGACAAGTGTGAGTTTTTGACCTTTAATGCACCGCAAGATGATTCTGTCACTCTTGGAAATCAGGTTGTCCCTACGGTATTGGAGATGAGATATCTTGGTGATATGATTGCAGAAACGACCATTAAACCTAGAGAAGCAATTACTAAGCAAACAACTACCGCCATTGAATGTGCTTTTGTGTCTGTAGTACCGAATCGTGGACGCTACTTTAGGAAATCTCTTGCCTCGATTTATAGTTCAGTGTGCCAGCCACAAATAACCTACCTCGCGGGTGCATCCCAAATGCTGTCAGTGAGAGGCACTGAAAACTTCAAAAAGTGCTATTATAAATATGCAAAATTTTTACTGTACATACCCAAACGTTATAGGAATTCCCGCCTTGAAAAATATGGTCTTACAGAGTCATCCAAACAATAGTCTAACATTCGAAATAATTCAGCGCTAAAAGTCGAAATTGATAAACGATAATAACAATAATACTTTTATTTTCCCTCAGGATAATAAAAGTATTTTTCTTTTTGAGGAATAATACAATAAATATAAAATGTAAAGACACAACTTACCATTAACACGACCAGAAATACCTATTAATACAACCATCTACGTCAATCGGTTAACATCGGTTAGATTTTTTCAAAAAACGGGATAAATTTCTATATTCAAGATAATTTCGAACCTTTTGAACTGAAGGCTCACACTTAATCTTTATTACATCAAACGGGTCCTTTATTCCATACATATATTTTAAAGAAGTATTAGGAGCACTAAGCGGAAAACCTAATAGAAATTTAAGATATCTAAAATACACAACTTTAATTTGAGATGAAATAGGGATGGAAAAGTTTTCAAAATGGATGTTTGTCACCTAAATTTATTTGAGTGTCGTATCTTTATCTTTTTGGAAGCTGGTTTCTTTTTTTTTCTTTTTTAGTTCTCCACTATAATCTATTTTGTAGATGGTGGGTGATTAAATGTTATTATTATTATAAGTTCCCAAAGCGTTTCGACAGCATTTCACCAATTTATGGTTGTTGTGGCATGGGTCCTCACCAGTCGTGCCATAGAGCAAAAGGAATGATCAAATTTTAATATTCGAAATGCGGTTGAGATATATTTGAAAGAAATCAGCCTTAAAGTTATCACCCAAAATAGCTTCTTGTCTTCGACAAGAGCTGTATATTCTTCTGTGGATTCTAGGTAGACACCCTAGGCACTGTCTTTATACTACTAGAACACCGACTCGACCAAAAAGAACTTTTCTTTATTTTAGTAAAATTTGTGTTGTTTTGATATGTTGAATTGCTGAAAATAATATGGGTCTCGCAGGGACCAGTTAAGGACGTTCTGAGTAATGACAGTTGTTGCATTCTACTTCTTCTCAACTATTAAAGGTCGTTTGTTGCTCAGTGACAACAAACGGACATTAAAGTGGCTAGAATTTATTCTTTACTCATTGTTTTTGTTTTGTTATTTTTAGACAAATTTCTGTTTAAAAAAAAGAATATTCGATTTTTTTTCAAAGCTTTTAGAGATGTACTATCAAAACGACTGTTTTTCAAGAGAGAAGTTTAGGAAACATTTGTTCTGTTTCTTCCAAATGATTAAAGAAGACAAAATTGAGAGTATAATTTCTTTTTAGCGTAAAATTACGTCTCTGGAAAGAAGTTTATCTACACTGGATGTTTTTCAATTGGCAAGAACCAATGTTTGTTTTTCGTTTGGCAAAAAGTAAAGCTTTTAGAACTGGTTTGGATTTAACAACAAAATACAACAACAAAAATTAAAATAATTAAATAGCCCAATTCTACGTCTTCAAGGGTCTTCAGTTTGAATTTCGTTTCCAACCTGATGAACACAAAACTAGTTGTATTTGAAGAATTTGAATAAAATAAACGCAGATTTAAAATCATTATTCGAAAACTGTTCTTTCGATATTCCCTTAGTTCTTTTACTATGAAACTCTCTCTTCGCCTCTTGACAATTGCAATTCTGCATTATCCCTTAGGACTGTCACACTCAGGACTAGATTAACTCTTAGGACTTTCTCACTTACAACATCTGTATGCAAAATATTACTGATATTTTCATAGCCAATGTTTTCATTTAATTCTTTTTAAAAAGAATGTACAGAAGTCGAGAATTTTCCAAAGATCGAAGAGATGAAGCGGCTAAAAGACCCTTTTTTGCCGCTATAAACAATATTTTTTCTGTTACTGAAATGAATTTGTAATTTTTTCCCTTTAAGGAGAAGGTCATAGCATCATTTCAAATCGGTATCTCTATTTAAATACGCAGATGTGAGAAAGCTTACACCTCATCTGGTTATCTACGAGCTTGCTTGCTTGTCTAACATTTAGAGTGCTGAAGAAGGATATTACCCTACAGTTTTCTTGTGGTTGTAAGAGGAATATCATCAAATATTCCATCCTATAGTCTCAAAATTTTAAAACCTTGATACGTTGATATCTCGATTTGAAAATTATTGATTACCAAACATCCTATTTTTAAATACTAGCCGCTAACAAAAACCGCAAATACACACGAGCGAATATTCACCATGATATTGCACCTTTCATTTGTTTTCCTTGTGAGTGTTTCCCCTGCAAACATTTATCCAAGAAAGTCAAAGTGTATAAGTTTAAGATGATGTAAATCCAAGACCCCCCCCCCCCAAAAAAAAAAAACACTTCAGAAAAACTGGCTCCGAAAATTTCCTAGCATTGTCAAAAATAATCCTTGCTTACGGTTGGCGGATAACTCTTTATACACTTTGCGACGGGACAACTTTTTGAATGGAAACTTACACGAAACAACAATGGAAGGTAAGCCAGAGGGAGGATAGAGAAGTAGACGGATAAAACTTTATTTAAGTAGTTTCGAAGTGACTCGATAATTATCAGGGATATTTTCCTGAATTGGAAAGTCTCATTTTTGTCATTGTTATCATATTATTGGAATCATCATTACCATTGTTGTCCGCTGACCTCAGTGACCTGTCTTAAACACAATTGTAGTCAACTTTGTTTTTCGTCTGTGTCATTGCCATCAATATTGTCTAAGCTCGTCAATAATATAATCTGGCATTGTTATTGTCGAAATGTTTATTGGTCCTATCGACTTTCCACGACGTAAATGCCGGTGTAGTTGGTATATACTGGTTATTGTTGAATATAACTATATTTATGTAGTATTTATCTTATTAAAAAATAAATAGGTGTAATATATATATATATATATATATATATATATATATATATATATATATATATATATATATATATATATATATATATATATATATATATATATATATATATATATATATATATATATATATATATATATATATATATATATATATATATATATATATATATATATATATATATATATATATATATATATATATATATATATATATATATATATATATATATATATATATATATATATATATATATATATATATATATATATATATATATATATATATATATATATATATATATATATATATATATATATATATATATATATATATATATATATATATATATGTGTGTATGTGTGTGTGTGTGTGTGTGTGTGTGTGTGTGTGTGTGTGTGTGTGTGTGTGTGTATATATCTTTACACCTATATATATATATATTTTAATATAGATAAATACTACATAAATATAGTTATATTCAACAATAACCAGTATATACCAACTACACCGGCATTTACGTCGTGGATAGATTTAGAAATCTATTTGAAGGAATTGTGCAAACTATTTGAGTCTAATGGTATGGCTAGCATAATAAAATGTTTAAATAAGCTATCAAAAAATAATTTAATAAAATTGTTTTGGAATGTAAATAATAAAAAACCATGTAACTCAAAAATTAAACTGATTTATGATACAGTATGTATTCTAGATAGAACTAAAGGTAATTCAAATGAAAAAAAGTCAGATAAGACTGTTAATAAGGAAAATAGATTATATCTTCTACAAATTTTATAAGTAAACAAATAGAGGTTATAAATTTACCTGGGATTTTAATCCAGGCTGATGTGAAACAGGCCTTTCCTAGTAATTTGAAGTATAAGAATAATCCGATTATAACATATAAATTTTCAAAAACGATAGGACAAATGATTTTTAATTATAATTTAATACTTAAGAATTTTGACACGGATAGTAATTGGAAACTTATTTGTAAGTGTGACCAATTGTTATCGTTTGTTAATACAATTTACGAACATATTATTAAAGGTGATTTAACAATAATTAAGCAAATTGAACTGCAGAATATAATGAAAATGGGGGCTAAATTCCGTCTTTCAAATCATCTAAAACCCTCGAATTTGCTTAGAGGGTTAAATAATAATCTCAAAATATTTATTGATAATTGTTGCAAAAGAGAAAATTAATAAAAATAGTTTTCAGAATTGGAAAAATTTAATTATTAATAAGGTTAGAAATAAGATATATAAGAGGACAAATAAGCATTATAATGATGTTGTTTTTTACAATTCTAAGATAAAACAAGCAATTGATAATATAAAGAGGGATTTTGTAATTGTACCCTTTAATAAAGCAAATAATAATTTTGCAATAATTTGCCAGAAGCTTTATTGTGATGTTTTAACAAAGGAGCTTAGTACAACAAATACATATAAAAAGGTTCAAGATGTTAATAATAGTCTATTGATTGGAATAGAGGATATACTTTTTAAAAAAATTAATATTAAAGTTAATTATAATGATAAAAATTTTCCGTTTTTATATTGGACGGCAAAATTTCATAAAAAATCCCTCGACACCACGCTTTATTGCGGGAGCAGAAAGGTGCCCGACCAGAGTTGCGGCTACTAACTTGTCGTGTATTTTAGGAGAAATTAAAAATAAGTTTGAGGCATATTGTTCGGGATTTAAAAAAATTTCTAAGTTTAATCCATACTGGAGTATTAATAATTCGCAGCAAGTAATAGACTCTCTTGCTTTAGTTTCAGCCAAAAGATTGGACTCGTTTGATTTCACTACATTATATACAAATTTACCCATTAATTTAGTATTTATAAATTTAAAAAAGATTATTAAGAAAGCTTTTCTTTTGTCTAATTTGCCCTTTTTAAAAATTGATGCGTATAATAAGAAGGCAAGATGAACTAATTATTTTAATAGTACAACTAGCTCAAGATGTTATAGCCTAGATATGATTTTTGATCTACTAGAATTTGTTCTATTTAATACTTATATAAAATTTAACGGCAATCTATATTATCAATGTAATGGAATTCCTATAGGGGGTAATGCCAGTCCAGTTATAGCGGACCTATTTCTAAATTATTTAGAATATGATTATACGACGGATAAAAAGAATCCAAGTAATATAAAGTATTTGCTCTCAGATAATAAAAGATATTTAGATGACCTTCTGGTGATAAATTGTTCAAATTTTTTAGAGATTGCAATTCAAATATATCCACCAGAGTTAAAGCTGGAATCCAGTAATAGAAATGGCAAATATGACCATTTTCTAGATTTAGAGATTAATGTGATACCTAATAATACAATAAATTTTAAAATATATAATAAAACAGACGATTTTAATTTTGAAATAGTTAATTTTCCATTTCCAAAAAGTAATATTCATTCAAATATAACATATTCATCGTATTTTTCCAACTATTTAGATATGCAAGAATTTGTACTAATTACATCGATTTTAGAAATAGATGTATGTTACTTAGGAAGAAGCTAATCATAAGAGGTTTTTCCGCCAATAAACTTGCTTGGCAATTTAAAAAGCTTTTTTTTAAGTATAATCAGCTTTTACATAATTATAATAAAAGTTATCAAGATATCTTGAATGATATTTTACGGTAACTTGTTGACGGAATTGGTTTATCTTCCCGGTTGTTGAGGGTTGGATTGCGACACCTGTGGTGAAGATTATGGTGGAATATTCGGAATTTAATTCTTAGAATTTGAGTGAAAGTGAAATTGTTCCGGGTGGAGGACTAGTGGTATTTATTTGTTTGTATTTAAATCGGTTAAGTTCGGCTCTCAGTGTTATTTGAAGGTTGGTTAAGAATGTTGGAAAAAAATTTTCTGAGGTATAAAAATTTTTCTGAAGTATATATTTTTATTTTTTGGATGTTTTGGATTTTGTTTATGTTTATTCCATTGGTGGTACTATATAGGGGTATGCCAGATTATGGCATGGCGCGCTCAATTGCCTGGGTAATGAAATTTAAGCGCCGAAACCCATTTAGGCAATGAGTTTTCATCTGACGAGCCCCGATATATGGTGATCACCTTGGGAATATAATGTTTTTGTAGATTTAAGGTGCTATAGCTTGGTTTTGGAACATAGACGTATGCTTATTGATGCTGATTTTGCTCTATTTTTGGACTTGATTTTCGGACTGTCTGATTGGTTATACTGTTTTGTCCTGGGGAATCTGGATGGATGAGTAGGGTCTAGACCTTGTTCAAGTGCTCATTTATTTCAGTTACTAAAGTAGGAAGACAGTTTTTTTTTTTTTTTTTTTTTTTTTTTTTTTTTTTTTTTTTTCTATTTACTACACACACACACACACACACATACACACAAACACACATACACTCACGCATACACACTCTCACACACACACACACACACACACAAAAACTCACAATCACAAACTAACACACACACACACACACTATCCAAAAACACAAATAAAAAACAACATACACAGATAACAAAAAATCCCACCCACCCGCAAACTAACAACCAAGCAAACACCCACATACACACAAACACACACACACACACACACACACACACACACACACACACACACACACACACACACACACACACACACACACACACACACACACACACACACACACACACACACACACACACACACACACACACACACACACACACACACACACACACACACACACACACACACACACACACACACACACACACACTATATATATATATATATATATATATATATATATATATATATATATATATATATATATATATATATATATATATATATATGTATGTGTGAGCAATAATTCTGTATGTATGCATGTATGTATGTTCTCGAAAATGGTTCCATATTTTTCGGGAAAACTGGAGATATTCTCGCATAAAAAAAAAGATCTAGATAAGTCAGAAATCTGACAAAAATCTTTAAGAGCCTTAATTTTTTTTGCAAATGACGTCATGTACTATGTTAAATACATCATATAAGCATTTCTTAAAACATCATATATGGCATCATTTAAGCATTTTTTTTTATATGATGTCAGGGATAGCATAAATAAAATTGTCGAGTTTCCAAATACAACAAATATTTATATAATTAATTAAAAAAAACTTTTTAACAAAATATTTTTTTCAAAAAAAATGTATACAATTCCATTAAACCAAAAAATGAAAAATATAGAATAAAATAATCTCCGAAGCATAAAATTACCACAGATCAGTATCAATAAATAAATGAAACATAAAACAAACAGAAATTAAAATAAATAACAAAGTCAAACTCAAAACGAGCAGAAATTAATATCAGTATGGTTCTAATACCTATGCTTTCAGTAAGACTTTTTTTCCAGTAAAGTACAAATTATATTCTGGCTTTTACAAAGCAAAAGGTTTTAGAACCCTACTCATATTAATTTCTGCTCATTTTGAGTTTGACTCTGTTATCTATTTTAAATTCTGTTTGTTTTGGGTTTCATTTATTTATTGGTACTGGTTGGTGTTAGTTGTATGCTTGGTAGATTATTTGATTCTATTTTGTTAATTTTTGGTTTAATGAAGTACTTTATTTTTATTGGAAAAAGTTTTTCTAATTAATTTATGTTCGTTTTAAATTGACGTAGGCTTTTTCAGAGAAAAAGGCTGAGCCTCTTCTAAAGTTAAACAACCATCCCTTCCATAAAAACCTTAAACACCCCCTGAGCAAAACTTACAACCCTTGCCCCTAATCTCTGGGATTTGTTTCAACCCCAAAAGCCTTGTTATATGATTTTAGACTTTTTTGAATAGAAAAGCGATCTCAAAATTTCTACTAGATGCATTTCGGGACAACACGACGTGTGTGTGTGTATGTGTGTCTGTGGGGGGGGGGTTGTAGCTGCCCTCCGATCATTTTGAATCTTAAAAAGAGCACTAGAGCGTCTGATTATCAAAACCAAGGAGCCCCCTCCGAAGTTTATCTGACCATGCTTTCTATAAACACCTTATATGCCCAAAGGGCATAACTTACAACCCTTACCCTAAGGGCAGGGGTGATTTGTTATCCTCAAAGACATAGGACATAACAGAACTTTCAAATCCATTGAACAAAATGGCTTCTCAAATTTTGATTAGAAGTGTTTGGGGAAATGAAGGGCGGGGGGGGGGGCATTTGCCGTCTGATAACTTTGGACTAAAAAAAAGGCACTAGTCCTCACAATTTCCAAACGATCAGCCCTTTTTGAAGCTTCTACGACAAAACTTTCTACAAGAATATTATATTCCCCAAGGACAAAACTTACGATCCTTGTCTTGAGGGATAAGGGGGGGGGGTTGTCGTCGTCAAAGACATAATTTCCAGACCCTTCAACGACGTTGAACAAAATGGACATATCAAAATGTTGATCGTAAGTGTTTGGGGAAATGATGTGTGGGGCGTGACGGGGGGAGGGATTCTCCCTCCGATTACTTTCGACTATTAAAAAGGGCAATAGCCGTCTCAATTTCAAATTGAATAAGTCCTTTTTGAAGCATTTACGACAACAGTTTCTATAAGAACCTTATATGCCCCTATGGCATAACTTACAATTTTAGCCCTGAGGGCTGTGGGGGGAGGGGGTTGTCATACTCAAAAACATAATTTCCAGACCATTCCACTACATTCAACAAAATGGATATATCAAAATATTGATCGGAAGTGTTTGATCAAAATTTTGATTGAACGTGTTCGGGAGAATGGTGGGCGTGAGAGAAGGGCTAGTTGCCCTCCAATCACTTTCGAATATTAAAAAGGGCACTAGTCCCTTCAATTCCCAATCAAATGAGCCCCTCTTGAATTTTCTACGACAACACTTTCTATGAAAACCTTAGATAACCCCAGGGCATAACTTACAACCCTAGCCCTGAGGCTTATGGGGGATTTGTCATACCCGAACACCTAATTTCCAGACTTTAAATTACGTTGAACAAAATGTTTATCTCAAAATTTTGATTGGATGTATTTGGGGAAATGGTGGGAGTGAGAGGGGTTTAGTTGCCCTTCAATCACTTTCGACTATTAAAAGGGGCACTAACCCTTTCAGTTTCCAATCGAATAAGCCCTCTTTGAAGTTTCTACAACAACGCTTTCTATGTAAACCTTATATGCCCCCAGGGTAAAACTTATAACCCTTACTCTGAGGGCTGTGGGGGGTTGTCATCCTCAAAATACCTGATTTCCAGAACTTTCAACTACGTTGAAAACAATAGCTATCTCAATGTTTTGGATTGGATATGTTTGGGAAAATGGTAGGCAGGAGAGTGGTGTTAGTTGCCCTCCAACTACTTTCTACTATTAAAAAGGGCACTAGCCCTTTCCATTTCAAATCGAATGATCCCTTTTTGAATTTTTCGCGACAACCCTTTCTATAAAACCTTATATGGCCCCAGGGCACAACTTGCAACCCTAGTCCTTAAGGCTATGGAAAGGGGGGTTGTCATTCTCAAAGACTTCATTTCTAGAACTTTCAACAACGTTGAACAAAATAACTATCTCAAAATTTTGATTGGATGTTTTTGGAAGAATGGTGGTCATGAGAGGGGGGTTAGTTGCCCTCCAATCACCTTTGACTTTTAAAAAGGCAGTAGCCCTTCCAATTTCCAATTGAATAAGCCCTTTTTGAATTTTCTACGACAACGCTATCTATAAAAACCTCATATGCCCCCAGGGCAAAACTTTCAACCTTTGCCCTGAGGGCTGTTGGGGGGGGCATCCTCAAAGACAGAATTTCCAGAACCTTCAACTACGTTGAAAAAAATGGCAATCTCCGAGTTTTGATTGGACATTCTTGGGGAAATGGGGGGCGTAAGAGGGACGTTAGTTGCCCTCGAATCACTTTTGACTATTAAAAAGGGCACTAGCCCTTTCAATTTCAAATTGAATGAGCTCTTTTTGATTTGTACGACAACATTATCTATAAAAACCTTACATGCCCCCAGGGCATAGCTTACAACCCTTACCCTGAGGGGCGTGGAGGGTTTGTCATCCTCAAAGACATAATTTCCAGAACTTTCAACTACGTTGAACAAAATGACTATCTCAAAATTTTGATTGGATGTGTTTGGGGAAATGTTGGAAGTGAGAGGGGGGTTAGTGGCCCTCCAATCACTTCTGACAAATAAAAATAGCATCCTTTTCAATTTCCAATCAAACGAGCCCTTTTTGAAGTTTCGACGACAACGCTTTCTATAAAAACATTATATGCCCCCAGGCCATAGCTTACAACCCTTGTCCTGGGGGTTGGGGGGATCCTCAAAAACCTAATTTCATAAACTTTAAACTACGTTGAACCAAGTGGCTATCTAAAATTTCGATTGGATGTGTTTGGGGAAATGATGGGCGTGAGAGGGGGGTTACTTGACCTCCAATCACTTTTGACTATTAAAAAGGGCACAAGCCCTTTCAATTTCTAATTGAATGAGCCCTTTTCGAAGTTTCTATGACAACTCCTTCGATACGAAAGGCCCTGGTCTAAACAAAGAAAGAAAGAAACAAATAAATAATATATTATGCCAACATCGTTATTTACTTAGGTAGTGCTATTGCGCTGCCTATGATATAATGACTGTTGGAATACTAAAAAATGAAAATTTACAGTTGCAGTTACTATAAATGATGATTCTTTGGAACCAACACCTGAACTATCAAACGTGATAATATGTGAAATTTGACAATCTGGACCATCAATTGCGACAACACCAATACGGACAGCTAAAGCAAAGGCCATTGCTAAATCGTCTGAAGTAATCAAAATCCAAAAACGTGTCAAAAATGAAGAGCAAAGACACGGGCGGTTAGAAGATATGCGAAAACGACAATTAGAGAGTATTAAAAATGAAAATGAAGAGCAAGGACACATGCGGTTAAGAAAAGCGGCGTCGTGTCAAAAATAAAAATGAAGAGCAAAGACGCTCGGTTAGAAGACATGCGACACCTAGCGTGTGAGCAAGTCAAAAATGTAAATGAAGAGCAAAGACATACGCGGTTTGATGACACGTGACACCGAACATGTGAGCAGATCAATGATAATCAACCTAGACAGCAAGAATCAAACCGTGTCAAAATTGAAAACGATAGCGATGATGATTGATTTTGGGATTTTGACATGGATAAAGTCATCAATGCCTACCGTACCTTTGTTTAAAAAAAACCAAAGGTTAGGCGATATGTTTTTCATAATGACGAAAGATAAGCCGATGTAAAACGAACCAAACCAATTGAAAATGATTGCGATGATTATTAGGTTTTGGATTTTGAAATGGATAAGGTCATCAATGCCTACCATACCTTTGAAAATCAAAAATATGGACTAGATAAATCGTTGGAAGAAAAGAAATGTTTGTCCCACCACCTGAACAATTAAAAGAAATAAAGGTTCGGTGATATGCTTTTTTATAATGATAAAATACAAGCCAGGCAAAAGAAGAAGTTTTTGTCCCACCGCCTGAACAATCAAAAGAAACAAAGGTGGTTGTTAATGCCTTCCATACCTTTGAAAATCAAAAATTTGGACTAGATAAATCGTTGGAAGAAAGAAGTTTTTGCCCCACCACCTTAACAATTAAAAGAAACAAAGGTTCGGCGATATGTCTTTCATAATGACAAAAGACAAGCCGAGGCAAAAGTTAAAGGTCCAATAAAAAAAAATGTAATGCTACAATGGCAATACTTCTAATTTAAGGTCCATTTGGACGTCATGAAATCAAGAAAAGGCTCAAATTGTCTGCGTTTAGAAGACAAGTGACAGTAAGAATCTATATATAGTAGCCTGCCGCGTGCCAAGTGCCGTGGCCTGGCGGCTTTTTTTCCAGAAATTGATATACTTCCAGTTTTCTGTGTGAAAAAAAAAATCTAGATTAGGTCTCAACTCCGGTAAAATTCGTCTCCTCCTCCCTACCACCTTAGCATTTTTATAAATCGTCTGCATACAGAAACCAGAGAACTCCTTGAAGGTTGAAAGCCATGAGCATTAGTAGGAGGAATTTAAAAATACAATTCGTTTGCTCAAAAATCAGTTCATTCCAAAATTTTACTGGAAAATATTCTCGTTCGATAGCTGTGAGGTGAGTTTCGGGTTCTTAATTGCTCCCTATTAAATGCTATGCGTTGTGGAAGAAAAGCTATAATAATAATTTGTATACCAGGGAACCGAGCTTTGCTCGATGATATTGTTCGTTTAATAACATTGTTTCATTTTTTAATAAAATACTTGCTCTTTTCCCGGTGTGGAAAAACAATCTAGATAGTTAAAACTTCGGCAAGTTCGTTTAATGACTTAGTTAATTTTTGGAAAATAAAATTTGTCATATGAATGATGTTACAAATACGCGGGCCAATACTCTTATGGTTTTACTTTCTACAACGAAGAAAATAATTGAATTTATAGTTGTTTTGTGAAAAACATTTAAAAAAAACTGTCTTTCTTTTCAACAAGCAAAACTCAGGCTCATTCAATTGGAAATTGAAAGGGCTAGTGCCTTTTTTAATAGTTGAAAGTGGTTGCAGAATCACTAATACCCTTGTCAAGCCCTCCATTTTCCCAAATACATCAAATCAAAATTTTTAGACATCCATTTTTTTCAACGTAGTTGAAAGTTCTGGAAATTAGGTCTTTTAGGATGATAACCCCATCAGAGCCGTCAGTACAAGGGTTGTAAGTCTATGCCTTCCCAAGGCCAGAACAAAATTTGCGGTTTACTGAAAAAATGCAAATGAATGTACGTTGTCAGTCTAATATACATATACAGATATTTAGTAATCAAAATTTTAATATTATTTGAATTATAAAAATTATAAAAGTTAGAACATTTATATTTTTTCAGTAAACTGCAAATTATGCTCTGGCCTTGGGAAAGCATAGGGGTTTTGCGCCCAAATAATGTTAGTTTCTGTTCGTTTTGAGTTTGACTCAGTTAATAATTGTAATTTCTGCTTGTTTTTGGTGTCATTTATTTATTGATGCTGATTTGTGGTAGTTTCATGCTAAGTAGATTATTTGATTTTATTTTCTTTAATTTTTTTTTTAAGGGAGTTCTTTACTTTTTCTCTGAAAAACTTATTTTTTGGAAAAATTTTTTTTTAATAAATTGTAAATAAGGAGCGACCCGGCTCAATAGTAGCCGAAGCTCTAAAAAACGGAACTTTGATACCAATATATATATGAAAAAAAATTGGCTTTTTATGCTGACTTCAAATATATAACTTTCATTAAGTTTAGTCTTACTCATCAAAGGTTACGAACCAAAGGAAATTTTCCTGATTTTCGAAAAAAAGGGGAAACATCCCCTAAAATTCAAGTGATTTTAACGAAAATCCCACCATAAGATTCAGCTTATCAGATAACCTTACTAAAGAGGTTCCAAACTCCTATCTGCAAAAATGGGGAATTTTGTATTTTTTGCCAGAAGAAAGATTAAGGATGCATGTTTATTTCTTTGTCTTTTTTTCTTTTTTTTCCCTCAGGGGTAATCGTATCGACCCAGTGGTCCTAGAATATCGGGAGGGGCATATTCTAACGAAAATTAAAAGTTCTAGTGCCATTTTAAAGCGATCAAAAATATTGGAGGGCAACTAGGCCCCCTCCATCGCCCCTTATTTCCCAAAATCGTCAGATCAAAATTTCGAGATAGCCATTTTGTTTATCATAGTGGAAAAGCTCAATAACTATGCCTTTGGGTATAACATTCCCCCCTCCCATACATCCCCGGGGGGAGGTCTTTAAGTTATAAAAACTTGCCCATTGTTTACGCATAGTAATCATTATTGGGATGTATGCATACATTTTTGGGTGGGGGGAGGGACAAATTCTCTTCTGGGGTTTCCCCACAGAGGAATTTTCCATGGGGAGGGGGGTTTCGAGGGAGTGAACTTGTCGGGGAAATTATACACTGGAGAATTCTCCAGAATTCTTAAACAAAATTCTTTTTATATGTCTTGCTTTCTCTTTTCCGTCTCAACTTTACGCGCAGAGTTGTAAAGAGTAATTGCCCTGGGTAAATTTTCACCGGGATTGAATAGTCTAGACGATATATCCGTGGAAAGGGGGTTTCTCCACGGCGGTGGGGCCAGATTTCCTGGCATTATTTAAAAAACGATCAAAAATTAAATTAAAAAAACAAGTTTTTTTCAGCTGAAAGTAAGGAGCAACATTAAAACTTAAAATGAACATAAATTATATCGTATATGAAGGAGGTTGCCCTCTCCTCAACACCCGTATGTGTTGTATTCATGATGAGCTGTTACACCACCAATGCATATATAATTACGTTAGTAATTTCTAGCTAAAGTATTTGCAGGTCAGGGATTATTATTTAAATTAAATTTGTATCCCCTTACCCTCAAACTTAAATATAAAGAAGTAAAATGAAAATAAATACAAACTTAAAAGTAAAAACGAACAATTTGGCCGAAAGGCCAAATCGTTATTTTATTAAACTTAAAAAGTAGAAACGAACAATTTGGCCGAAAGGCCAAATCGTTATTTTATTACAGAAAATTCTCTGCGTGTGGTAAAGACATTAGGAAGACATGGCAAGTAATCAATTCTGTTATCAGGGCATCTTCTCTGCCTCCTTCTGCCCCTTCAAGTATTGTGATGGAAGGCGAAAATGTAGAGGATGAGCTAAAAGTTCAAGATGCGTTTACTTCCTATTTTGCTAATATCGGCAAAACTACAGCCTCTTCTGTAAGTCCTTCTTTTTCTGTACTTGACTTTAGGTTGTAACTTGGACCACCTTGTCCTGTATCATTAGCAGTGGAGTCTGCCTCCGAAGCTGAAGTAGCCGGAATTATCATTGGTATGAAGGGTTTTTCATCTTCTTGCTCAGACCGTTTTCCGACTAAGGTTGTAAAGTTCATTCTTCCTGTCATCATTTCTGCCCTCGCGAGACTTATCAATCTTTCCTTTGAAAATGGTGTTTTCCCAAGTGCTTTAAAGCATGCTCGCGTTATTATTCTTTTTAAAGGTGGATCAAGAAATGATCCTTCAAATTATCGTCCCATATCCCTTTTATCAGTTTTTAGTAAAATATTTGAAAAAGCTATGCTTTCTTGACTTCTTGATTTTCTTAATTCTAAACGCTTTTCTTATAATTTTCAGTTTGGTTTTAGGACGAAGCACTCAACTGAGCATGTTTGTGTAATTCTTTTGAAATATTTACATTCAGTTCTTGGCTCTGGTCTGACACCTGCTGCTATTTTTATCGATGTACGAAAAGTATTCGACTCATTAACACACAAGATTCTTCTTTGGAAACTGTCCCATATTGGTATAAGAGGGAATGCTTATTCTTGGTTTCTATCATGTTTATCTGGTCGAGTCATCTCGGTTTATCCGCACTTTTCTAACCCTTCGGGAATAGAGTTTGGCGTTCCCACAAGGATCTGTTATTGGGCCGATACTCTTTCTAATCTACGTCAATGACCTTATTAATGCGGTTCAAAATTTAAAACCTACCATTTTCTGTGATGTTTATCAACGAGCATCCGTCACTAATTGTGACAGGAGCTCGTCCTTACCGTATGTAATTATTGCTTTTGCTGATGACAGTACTCTTAGCACAGCTGGTAGAACTGAGTCTGATCTTCGTTCAAAGATATATGTCCTTTTCGAAAGAGTTATCCAATGGTTTGATGTAAATTATATTACCTTAAATGTCGGGAAGTAATTTTGTCTCATTTTTTCCAGACTCAAAGGCTTGCCTTGACTTAAATGAAGTACACTTATCACGATGTTCTCCAAGTAGACCTAAGGATCGTTACGTTTAATTCATAGGTATCTTGCTTGACAAAAATCTTTCCTTCAAGTATCATATTGATCTGATTAAAATGAAAGTCTCCAGGAGACTTTGAATCCTTACAAAGCTCAAACATATAAGTTCATATTCGATTCTTATAATATTGTTTTAAAGCCTAGATCTGTTATTTGGTTCTGTTATTTAGATGTCAAATATCCCCTCTTCTCTGGTACCACTTTCAAAACTATATGATAAAAAAAGAACTCATTAAGGAAACTAACCGATCTTCACTTAAACCCTTTCTTGATTTGATATCTCTCTATTTTCTTTCTTGTTCTTTTTTCATCTTTTTACAGTTGCACGGTCATCTTCCTGCTGCTCTATGTAATAATATATCTTTTGTTTCTGATCAATCGACTTATCATTTCCGCACTTCCAGCAATTTAAAGATTCTTCATACTCCATTAGTGAGGTCTGACTTCAACCCCCTGACAACTTGCAACAGGATTTGGAACACGCTCCCTGTGTCTGCACAAAGCTGCCACTCGTTTGGTATGTTCAAAAATTATGTTAGAGATTTTCTAGCTAGTAATTAAGTTGTTTCCGGTTTCCCTTGGAGTTGATGTCTCTGGATTGAGTTGGATGTTTATTTGAGTTGGTGAATTCATGTTTTATCCCCTGCCTAGCTTTTAATTCTGGGGATTACTAAGGTGGGCGACTGAATTTTTTTTTTTTTTGATTTTGTTTATATATTTTTTTTGTGTTGGTATTTTTTTTTATCCCTTGTTCTTTCCCGGCCATGGAGCCTTATGGGGGAGATTTTGTTGATGTAGTTTTTTGTTTATGATTTTTATTGTTAAATAAAGAACTCACTCACTAAATACAACTATAGGTATGTGCAAAGATCCATCGGCGAATCAAATTGAGTGCTTTAAATGCGATCATAATTTTATCAGTTTTGCGATGACTACACCGTAATTTTACCATTTTTTTTCCGGTCAATACTGTGCTTAGAATATTTTTTCACCGGTTGTTAAAACAGTCAGTATGAATAGCTGTTCAGTCGGTAAAATTTTCCCCTCCTTGCTCTCAATATTTTGGCTAGTGACACCTCTGTTGCCTTTTTTTTTTTTTTTTTTTGTCTCGAAGCCGCACAGTAAAAAAAAGAAGATTTTTGATTTAAGCATTAAGATAAAAGTCAACCCTTAGCAGTAAGAACAAAGGGTGTAGATGGCGGTTACACTTTCAAATATAAGGCAACATTTTAGTATAAGATAGTATTTTAAGACAGTTATAAGACAGTATTTTAGGTTTAAAGTTGCTCTTTCCTATGATTTGAGTTCTACAAGCTTGTTTTTTCGTGTTTTTTAATATCATGCTTAAGGTTATTCTAAATTTGATGGAAGCTGCCACCACCCTCGACCGTTCACTCTTTGCGATAAAGTTTAGCTTTTGTATAATACTGTTTCGTGAAAAAGCATTCATTTTATTTTCTTAAATATGAGAGAAGGTGACATCCTGTTAAACCACCACTCTTTAAGGCTTAAGTTTAAATTTTTACCCCAGTTTCTTTATATGATAAAACTACTGTTTTGTTTTAAAACTGCAGTCACTGTGAAAATAGAGAAACTGTCGTCCCTCAGAGTCAGATTGCACGCTCAGTTCGAATACCGTCCTTCCAAAGGGAAAAATATGGGCTAAATTCCATTGCCCTGCATATTCATTTAAAGACTCTCAGGGAAAGTTTGAAAACTAAAGCCTAAAATTACAATTTTTGGCTTCGAGTGCCCCTCCCCCTCACAAAAAAATCCACTGATATGACATCTAATAGTTAGTGTACATTTATTCAATAATTTATAGCTATTGGTAAAGCCATACAAACCGTCTATAACCATTTATTTTATATAATATGCCTAAATCTTTAGTAACCAATGTGCTTCCACACGGCAGCAGAGCCTATGAAACTCAGAAGCAAAATACATTGCTTTTCAAGAGGCTCTAGGCTAACTTGGTATTTTTGAATTTTGGCTGGATAGTGTAAAGACCTCCCTATTTGGATGAGCAATTCCTATGGCATGACCTCTTTTGTTGCTTGAAGAGGGTAGAATTTTATATTTCCATTAGAAGGAGCTTTCTGTAGATATTCACTATAGACATTAAACCTTACGAAGGGTGCTCTGGTTCTTTTAGCTCTTACGTGGGATGTTCTTCGAAATTTAGCTCGATAGTCTATGTAAATGAGCATTTGCTGTGGCATGACCTCTTTTGTTGCTTAAATAACGCACTGGAATTTTATGTTTCCATTAAGAGGAGCTTTCTGTAGATATTCAATGTAGACATTAAATTCTCGTTTGATTCTCGTTCGTGTTTTAAGATAAAGACTGTTCTGTTTTATTTTGTTCTGTAAGTAATATATGATTACTACAAGCACAGAATGGACTACATTGATTCAAATACAGGAAGGAGGCTTAGAAAGAAAGCCTCGCAGTAAAATACAAATGTCCTATTAAATGCAAAAGTCCTTCTGGAACTTCTTAGAAAAAACCGACTTATTTGAACACCCATTTGCTGACGCTGCTTGATTACCTAAAGTGATACTGCTGAAACTGCAAGATACAATAAAATGAATATTTTGTGAGTTACAAATGCTTTAAGAACAATGTTCTTAAGAAAGTGGGATCTGAAACTCGAATACACACAAAACAAAACCAGCCAAATTGTTCATATCTGGAATGAATCATTTTGGTGACGCCGAAGCTCCATATATTCATGCCTGAACTAAGATATTTTATAAGGAGATATAAAGGTTGGGCTCGAAACGAGGATAAAACACGTGAAATATTCCTCGTAATGTTGCTGTAATTCCTAAATAACCCTTTGCATAAATTATGTTAACTTTCTCTTTTGCCTAATGTTTTATTTTATGTTAAAATTTTAAATAAATTTGTCAATTTCCACTTCATCTTCAATTTCACTGTCAATTTTCATTGCATACTGGAATTTTTTAGAAAATCCAATGCGTGGGGTTGTCGAAAGTCAGATAAATCCCTCGTTACTGTTCTTTATTATCGTGCTCCACAAGGTCGACGACTATTTTTTATCATCTACATTCTAAGTCATGTCCCAAAATCAGTAGATTTTGTGCAGCACAGATTTCAACAAAAATAAAAAATAAACTCTGTTTTTCTAGTTTTAAGTCAAGAACATTTGCGTTATTCAGACATGACACATTTAGTATACAAGTATAGACTCAAAGATAATGGGCCTGGAAAATGCCAGGATAAAATGCCAACTGCTGCTGATAGAAGAGAATTCAGGCTCTAAAATTTTTTTTGAATGAAAAGGAGTCAGGTTTGTTCAAAGACTCCACTCAAAAGGATTTTTCAGAGACTTCTTCCTACCCCGTCGAAAGCCAAAGTCAGTGTTTTTTATAAAGTCCAGAATAAGTAGTGGTCCCTGACATGCATTGATGGAATTTCCAATTCTTTTAAGGACTTTTTGTTTTCGAATTGTAAACAATCGGAAATTATCAGCCTCATACGTCCTAAGGTTGACAGAAAGCTACCATATTGAATTTCTTAGCGACAAATTGAGTTAGTATATATGTTTATTAATGAGGGGGACATTATTTATTAGGGAAACATGAATCATCGATGGTTTGAAAATACTACTCAATATAACTGGATAATTGGACCATTGCAGGACCCCCCCCCCGCTCAGCCTTCCCATATTTATGCTTAAGTTCAACTTTTTACAAAACACTTTGATTTAAAATAAATACTGTTTTCCGTTAAAATTCACTTATTTCTCAACGTGAGTCGAGCTTTCACCATCTTGATACCAATATTTCAAGCTTAGTGAGAATATATTCCACCAAATGAAGGACGGTTAGTAGGTATTGGCCGACCCCTCTCAATATTGATTTGTAAGACTTTTCAAGAAAAGTTCATGAATTTAGGCCTATAAATACATTTTTTGAGGCTTCGGGTGCCCCCCCCCCCCCGCAAGAAGACAGCCATAACCATGTAATAATATAAAAAAACAAATGAAGGATCAACCTACTCAAATAAAGTTAGCAGATAGGGTATTGTATGGGGCACGTAGTTATAGTTAGGAACGAATACGAAACCGCACGGAAGTACATACACTAAAACTGGGAGGTTTATTTACATATTTTTTAATAGATTCGGCTATCTCAGCACTTCAGCTTGACTGTAATTTAGCCCCATTCAGACCAATAACCCTTTGTATTTTTGGTCCTTATATTAGGGACAATGTAATCGTGTTGTTTAAAGCAAACAAGCTTTCATTCTCAAAGCACTGCAATACACAAATTGAATATTAGTGCAAAGAGTGGGGAGGGAGCTGTAATCGTATAACAATGTAATCGTGTTGTTTAAAGCAAACAAGCTTTCATTCTCAAAGCACTGCAATACACAAATTGAATATTAGTGCAAAGAGTGGGAAGGGAGCTGTAATCGTATAACAATGTAATCGTGTTGTTTAAAGCAAACAAGCTTTCATTCTCAAAGCACTGCAATACACAAATTGAATATTAGTGCAAAGAGTGGGGAGGGAGCTGTAATGGTATAACAATGTAATCGTGTTGTTTAAAGCAAACAAGCTTTCATTCTCAAAGCACTGCAATACACAAATTGAATATTAGTGCAAAGAGTGGGGAGGGAGCTGTAATCGTATAACAATGTAATCGTGTTGTTTAAAGCAAACAAGCTTTCATTCTCAAAGCACTGCAATACACAAATTGAATATTAGTGCAAAGAACGGAGAGGGAGCTGAAAGGAGCAACACTCCATACAATTTTCATAACAAATATAAACTTAAATAAAAGCAATAGTCTGAGTGAAAGTTAAAAGCAACATTAAAACTTAAAACAAAAGGGAATTATTCTATAGATGAGAGGGGCTGCCCTCCCTTCAATCTCCTCTCAGTACGCTAAAGTTTGACTTATATTTTCAAATTCTTCAAAATTGAATACCTTAACGCAAAAAAGATACTTTTACTGTGTCACGACTTTTCAAGAATGAAAGGGCTCATTTAATAGTATTTTCTCAAAACACTATAAACTTTCAGTTATGTTATGAAGTGCACTAAGCAAAGGGAGCGCTTGCAATCATCTACTGACCAAACTTTCACATTCTTTAATACTTTCAGAAAAAGACTAATGGAAGTTTAGCGCATTAAATAAAAAACAAGTTTTTTTTAAAGTAAGGAGCAACATTAAAACTGAAAACGAACAGAAATTATTCCCTATAAGAAGGATTCCCCCTTCTCAATACCTTGCTCTTTACACTAAAGTTTGACTGTTCGTCCCAGCTTTTTAAGAACGGCCAATGAAATACAGGAACCGTTATTTAGAATAGGAAGCTTTTATAAAAGTGTTCACAACTATAGCGTAAAGAGCAAGGTATTGGGGGGTGGCCTTCTTATACAAAATAATTTCTGTTCGTTTTGAGTTTTAAGGCTGCTCCGTACTTTCAATTAAAAAAACTTGTTTTTTTTTATTTACATTCTAATCGTTTTATTAAATAATACTCGGAATACTATCTAAAAATTTTGCTCGGGTGACTTTGGGGAAGAAATGAACGTAAAAAAAAAAAAATGAGCAGCCCTCCAATATTTTTGGTCACTTAAAAAGGGCACTAGAAATTTTCATTTCCGTTCAAATGAACCCTCTCCCGGTCTTCTCAGATCACTGGTTCAAAATGATCACCCCTGGGGGAAAAAACAAATAAACACGCATCTGTGATCTTTCTTCTGGCAAAAAACGCAAAATTCCAGATTTTGGTAGATAGGAGCTTGAAACATCTACAGTAGGGTTCTCCGGTAGGGTTCCGGTGTTTTGGGGGTGTTTCCCCCCTTTTTCAAAAATCAATAAATTTTCTCAGGCTCATAACTTTTGATAGGAACCATTAAAATTGAGGAATTCTACATATTTTGAATAAGCATCAAAATTTGATTCTATTGATGTATCTATTGTTGTCAAAACTCTGTTTCTTATAGTTTCGGTTACTATTGAGCCGCGTCCTTCCTTACTTACAGTTCGTTACCCCGAACTGTTTGAAAGAGCGATAAAAGTATGAAATTAGATATTATTGCACAATGCGTTTTAAACGCGTTTCTGCTAGAAGGGTCTCAGACACGTTGAATTCGATGTATAGTTTTCTTAAAAATCGCTATCTCATATTTCAAATTATTAATATATTCTTATGCTAATAGCTTTGAATGATGAACTTTTAATTTAATGATTATATAATGATTTATCAGACCATTGAAAAATTGTTGGTTCGGCGACAAATCTTGGCAAATTCAGACTCACTCACCAACGCGTTGATTTGGTAATTAATTTCTGGCGGCACTTAATCGGTTTTTCATTACTTTTATTCTCTACCAAATAGACAAAGCAAACATAGAGAAAATAAAATGTGAAAGACCTGTCTACATTTACATACCTAATATTGCCATAACAATATCTTCCTTTAATATCTCAATCGATCCTCTTGAAATGAAATACAAGCATGACAAGACGTCCCCACGGTGAACCAGCGTATCTCCTGGGGGAGCGTGGGTGGTTTTAAACTTCATTGACAACGCTCTAAAAAGGCAAAATTAGGTTTAATAGAGCCTTTCAAGTATCAATCTGAACAAACCCAATATTTGTCTTTCTTTTCTACACCTATTTTTAGGTTTTGGTGTCATGGCATTTGATGGACTTGTTGATTTAAGCTACTCTGAATGGCCCAGTCATTGAAATAAAAAACAAATTATGGGGGATAACTCCCTAATTTTTAAAAATCGGATGACTTTGACTCAGTTTTTTTTCTTCTTTGTTTGTTAGCTTGACATACTTGTAGGCTAAAATGTTCAAGAAGTGTTCTTTTTTGCTGGATAGGTTGTTAAAAATGTAAAGGAAAACTGCACAAAACCAAAGTGTATCCAAGGCAGTACTGGTGCTCACCTCCCTAAGCCTACTGCAGGGTCTGGAAATCATAGAAACGCACTTTTACTTTGCTTCAAATAAACACATTAATATTATAACTTTTTGTTTATAACAATTGACAAGGAATTGGATTATTGCCGTATAGTATGCAAGAGAGGGCTTTCGGAACAATGTTTGTCTACCACCTCCCACAATTCGTGAGTTTTTCCTATTGTGAAAGGGCCAGATAGGATTTGAAATCCATTTCGTAACAAACAACCTTAAAAATAATAGAATATATATTGATCTTTGGTGATGCGAGCATATTATTTTTTTTTTTTGCAGTAGGGTAGTCTAAATTCACCTCAATGGGACTGGCCTCCTTTGTCCCATTCTTGCTCTAACTTGATTCATATTTTGTTACTTTTCTTATTAGTGCTAGAAGTCAGGCTGGATGGCAAAGTTATTAGATAGGAGTAATAGGTGGCCTTCGGTTTAAGTTTATCTCCCTATCGGCTTGACCTTCGAATTTCTGTTCATTTCTTTTGTTCGTGTAAAAAAAAAGAAGCAATTTATAATTGCTATGAAAGGCTAACTCAGAAATGGAGGCAACAATTGATTTTGTAACAAAATAATCGCACATGATGTATTGCAGATAAAATAGTTTAGTTGTTATGATAATTTCAAGATTTTATTCAATGACTGTATCCTTAAAAACAGAAAACTATTAAAAGAAACATAGACTTAACTTCTTTTAAAGGCAGCACAACAGTTATTTTCCTATGCAAGGTTTATCCATTTAGATATTTTAACACATCAATGCTTAAAAGAGAGCAGAACATTAAAAGATAATTTTAATAAAATGAATGACTGAAATATATTTGAATTCAAGATTTCGAAATGAGGGTCATGAACTCTTTTGCACGAAGAGGATACAGATTCTCAACTTGTTACTGAAAATGCCCCTATCCAAATCCAAATTTTTCTAAGAATGCTAACATAAAATTATCGCACTAACTACCACTATTTTTGAAGATTTTAATTCCGCCAAAAGTTTATATCGCACATAATAAAACTATGTAAATTAAAAACAAAAGAAAGGAATTAAACAATTACGTTCAAAAATGCATCTTCAAAAAAAAGAGTGCTGAACGATATTAAAACCTAAACGAGGTGTGCCAAAGTCATATAATACGTCAAACTAAATAAACAGAAGTTACAGCCAATGAATTAATGAAGCCTAAAACGAACAGAAATTATCATTGAAAACCAAGTCAAACTTAAAAACAATAGGGATTTAAAATCCAAAGAAAATAAAAGTAGGACAACCGTCCCTCTAAACCCCCTAAAGGGGGAAATGATGGTTGTGGGGGGGGCTAGTTGCCCTCCAATCACTTTCGACTATTAAAAAGGGCACCAGACCTTTGAATTTCCAATCGAATGAGCCCTTTCTGAACTTCAAAAAGGGCTCAATCGATCGGAAGATCATTGGACAGGTGCTTTTTTGTAAAGCTGAAAGTAGTTGAGGGATAAATAACCCCCCTCTCCTGTCAACCTTTTCCATATTTAAATCCAATCAAAATATCGAGGAAGCCATTATGTTAGGCAGTGTGTTAGGCTAGGGAAAATAAGTCTATGAGGATGACAACCCCCCACAGCCTTTTGGGCAAGGATTGTAAGTTTTGCCCTAGGGGCTTATAAGGTTTTTATAGAACGCGTTGTCGTAGAAACTACAAAAAGGGCTCATTCGATTAAAAATTAAAATGGCCAGTGCCCTTTTCAATAGTCGAAAGTAATTGGAAGGCATTTGTATTAAAAAATACAAATGAATGTGCATTGTCAGTTTAATACACATATACTGATATTTAGGAATCAAAATGTTAATATTATTTGATTTATTAAAGTCATAAAAGTAAAAACATTTATATTTTTTTCAGCAAAGTGCAAATTATGTTCAAGCCTTGAGAAGGCATACAAGTTTTGAGCCCAACTTATGCTAATTTCTGCTCGTTTTGAGTTTGACTCGGTAATTTATTGTAATTTCTGTTCGTTTTGGGTTTCATTTATTTATCGATGCTGATTTGTGGTAGTTTCACGCTTGGTAGATTATTTGATTTTAATTTTTGCTCATTTTTTGTTTAATGGAGTTCTTTATTTTTCGTTGTAAACTTATTTTGTGGAAATTTTTTTTTTTAAATGAATACATAAAGGATCGATATAATTCATCATAAATAGTGTCGGTCATGAGGAACTCATGTAGTAATTATTAATAGAAGTTTTGTCTGGACTTTACATTAAAGAACGAACTGTAGCCCATAGCAACTGAAGCATTAAAAGAAATTATATTAAAGGACGAGCCCATAGTAACTGACATTCTAAAATAAAATGTCAGTTACTCTGTCTTCTGTTGTTTAATATAACTCTTACTAGGTTGCTAGGTTGATAGCTGCTGAAAACTTGATTTGGTTACTACTAGCCGTGCTAATCTTTCACTAGGTTACAGCTATCACATATTTTACTATGGACTAGAGTTCGTTCTTTACTATAGACAACCATGAACATTTTAATTAACAAAGGCAAGAGTTTGTTGTTTACTATAAAACTTTTCAAGCGATACTTTTTTAATATTTACTTTCATTATAATAAAAGACGATCATTCGAAAAACAAACCATTACATATATTGGACTTATTTAGCAGCTTGATAATTTTAAGGTTCGTCTCTTACTATTTCAAAGAAGAAAGAGCGATAAGCTTTTTCCTGTGTGTAATCAGTCTATAAGGGATCAGTCTAGTTAATCATAAATAAAGTTCATATAAGTTTAATCGGTATCAAAACTGTAGAAATAGCTGACACCTAGTAAAGAACAAACCATGACAAATATTGGACTTAGTTAGCTGCCTGATCCTCTTAATTTGTTATGGTAATCTGGGTTGCATCCGGGCTGTGGTGGTAGCTAGCAACCTAGTAAGAGACGATCACGCCCCATAGTAAAAAATGAAAGGGGTCATAACTCCTAAAACTATAATTAGATCAGAAAACGAAGTGTACTTTTAGAACCACCTTGTCCGAAATCCCTATACAGGAAACTTGTAGTTCCTTGCCTTAAAAAGCAAGGGAAATATTTTGGCTTAAAAATCAAGAAAAGTTGCCTGAACTAGGATATTCCGCATTGACAGCAGGTTTGTTTTCTCTTTCCATTTTTTTTCTCCCGCATCTAGTGGGGCACTGGAACATAGTGAAGAACTATTTAATGGCTCATTTTAAAGAAAATTGATGCATTTAGAAACCTTTTGTAATTAAAAAAACAATTTTTCATATAAAATCATTTTTTTACAAATTATAATAAAGAACGAAGTCAGGCCTATACTAACTTGTATAGGCAACTTCAATATAGTGCAGGCTTTTATCGGGGTTGCAGTGGCAGCTAGCCCTTGTTGCAGCGGTAGCTAGTAATCCGGGTTGAAGCGGTAGCTAGTTACTTAGTAAGAGACGATCACACCCCATAGTAAAAAATAAAATAGGTCATAACTCCTAAAACTACAATTAAAACAAAACACGAACTACACTATTAGAACCGCCTTGTACAAAACCCCTATACAGGAAATTTATAATCCCTTAGCTTGAACAACAAGGGAAATATATTTTAGCAATTTAGGTCCGTTTTTAAATTTAAGAATGCCTAAGTAAGTCAATAAAACAGCAAATATATATCTACTCTTAGGGCGGGGGAGGTTAAGCATTCATAAAAATTTTTTGAAGCTAGACTTCAAAATAAATATTAAAAAATATCAAAATTGTTAGGAAAATAATAAGTAGCCTATAGGATCAACCACAGAAAACTCAATATTTTGGGGAGGAATGGCACGGCCTTGACGCTCTACCTCTGCAAGCAACTCGAAGAAAGATTGTCAGTAGTATTAAAAAAAAGGAAAAAGTTGTCAATTTTAATAAAAGAAATTCTTCATACCAAAATTAATTGGGGAGCTCCCCTTGTGTATTTACATGATTCAGCTTTGTATCCGTTTGAATTAGTTTTCAGGGGAAAAGAAAGGAGGAATACGTACCTTAAGCAACCTGGTGATGCATCATCAAATGCTTTGTATCCGAAATTAGTTTTCAGGGGAAAAGAAAGGAGGAATACGTACCTTAAGCAACCTGGTGATGCATCATCAAATGCTTTGTATCCGAAATTAGTTTTCAGGGGAAAAGAAAGGAGGAATACGTACCTTAAGCAACCTGGTGATGCATCATCAAATGCTTTACAGTTATGTAAAAGGTTGAAATTCAAATGGAGACATATGTCAGCTTGAATTCCTTCCGGAAAACCTTTCAAAACAAGGCTCATATCAATGCCATTCGTGTATGTCCAAGCGTGCTAGAAAAAAAATGTTGAAAAATTAAGTAGAATTTATTTCATTTCAACTAAAACGTACTTGAATCAGCCAGAGTTTAATAGAAGATTCAGTAGCCTCTCCAAAAATTTGATCCCAATGGGCCCAGCTGATCCAATGGCCCCCCAAAAGCTTTTGGTACACTCCTTGTCCTACATCTAATTGCCCTAATCTATCCCAAGACCACCGAACAGCCCTTTGGGGCCCCATGCATATCAAGATACCGCCCTTAAACCACACGTGGCATAACGATTAAGTCATTGACATCTTTTATAGTTGAAATAATGGAGTTTTGCTTAAGTAATGGGTCTTTTGAGATTGCATAGAGTTGTGCAAATAGCTTATGCGTGTTTTTGAAAACTATGTCATAAGAGTAAATTAAAATTCGTTGTAGGAAAAGTGACCCTGGTTTTTCTCTGATAGATCAATATGAGTTAAATGAAAGTGATCTATCACCTCCAGTTGTTGTTAATGACGAGCTTTTGCATATTAAAGAGGAAGAAGATATCTGAAGAAAATTTTTATTAAAAAACAAATTTACATGCATTATCCTTAATGCTGTTAAATTTTATTCTTATGGGACCAAAATTGATATTATACAAATAGCAGAATACGTTAATTCAAAAGAATAATTCAAAAGAGGTAGGTCCGTATAAAATTTGAGAAATTCTTAGTAGATGTAGCCTCGGCAGCGGAATATAGCATACTCCGGTGGATGGAACTATGCATGGGCCCACAGATTTTGGTCAACAAATTTTGCGCTTTCTTCCGGTTTTGAACAAAACATATTTTTTTTTTTTCAATAAAGGTATTGGTAGGAGGACTATAGAATGTGTAGGGTAGACCAAAGGATTGCAAAATTCTACACATTTCCTAGTTTCACAAAAACAAAGCTAGTGTCTACTCTTCATATTTAATGTGTTACTACTAACCATGATAATAATATTGGCACTTTGAATGTATTCTATTAAATCTGAGAGCACAAAATAGGTTTTTTGTATGGACACAATTGGATCTCTATTCTATACATCAATTACTTGATTGATATTTATGGTGCCAGAATCAGTAGAGTAGAAAACTGCCGTCGGCGTAATTCCCAGTATGTTTCAAGTTGACTTGGAGATATAAGTTCAACGCTTTCTGTCAATACATCGGCTAAAGCAAACTCTAAACGCCCAGTCCCTGTCATTATAATGCTCATGTCTTGAATGCCCGACAAATCCAATACAACTATACCATGAGTTGTGGAAAGCATAGAGTCGTGTGTTCCATTTTTGAACAGTTATGAATCATGATCAAGGAACTGGCTTGTCGGTTCTACAGGATTACAGTTACTTTGCAAACAAGATTAAACCTCCAAACAATTTCCAATTTGTGTGGAGAGATATTCAATGATCCTACAATACTGGAACTTTTTACAAAAGCCAATGCAGTCTTTGATGGAAGTTCACACTTGATAAATGAAGAAACCTTGTAGGTGCGTGAACCATTTTTAATGTTTCGTTTACTGGTGATTATACGAGGGACAACCAATTTGATATTGTCTTTCACTAGTCCTTTATTTTTCAATTCTCAAGATTACAGAACTCACAATCTGTTGTTTTCGGACGCTTTTGCCACGGTGAGAAAGACTGATACATTTGGTGTGTCTGCAACCACTTTTTGCAAAATAAATTGGATAGAGCGAGTGTTAATTTTACATTTAACATTTGCTAGCTACCACTGGGGTATGTTGAATAGCTCCTGAATCAATTTACCTTCTAGACGGAATGCAACGGTTTGCATTTGTAAGTTCAAGTATGTCTGTAATATGTTCACACTCAAAAGCCGGACCTCCCAATTTCTTATAGGACTTTGGAGAAAGTAACATGAAGTATAGGTAACTTAGAGTTTGTTTGGATGCTGCTAGTGCTTACTAGTGTTACGTTTATGGAGAGACTAATATTGTTAAATAAGTTGTGCAACACACAATTTTCTTGGGACAGACCTTCGGCAAGAACAGAAATTCCATTCATGGATTTCTTTACCCCCGCATGCAAATCCGCGAATGTAGATGACAAATCTAAAAAATATCCTTCGTCCAAAAAAAATGAAAATGAACATTTTCAGAGAGTGGTTGCGGCAATGAGAATGTTCATGATAGTCATACTTCACACTAGAATCAAAATTTTCTGTATAGCAAAAATTTAGACATAAACTGATTGACAAGTGGGGTTCCTTGTGTGGAAGATAGGCCATCTGTTAGGAGAAGAAACTCTTTATGATCTAACAGTTTTCTTACTTTGTTGTTCCTTTAGTAGTTGTTGTTGTGTTTTTTTTATTGTGGCAGTTACAATGTCTTTCGTTCCTGTCGTAAGTAAAGACTGATGAGTGAGACGGTAACTCTCCACCTTTTTAAACCTTTTCCACTTAGTCAGAAATTCAGTTGGTCGCCGAGGGCTCTGGCAGGGGATCTAAGATTTTATGAAATGCTTTGCTTAAAATCCTTTGCAAAACTCCAGTCATGTAACGTGGAGGACGCAAAATCTATAGCGGCCAATACAATGCACATTTTATTTAGTGGTAGTACCGACGGAACTAGGTTAGCAAACCAACTGCATAGACCATAGCCGGATGTTGATGCACGACTCTTGGAATAACCCATTCTATGACTCAATTGTCTAGATCTAAGAGCAGAAACATAGCAACCAATACAGAGATAAATGAATACAATTTTTCTACTAGCCATCTTGAACAGGTCGAAAATTCAGTGAATCGAATTTCCCTTCATCGATCCGTGTGGAACTCATTGTGGGACTCTCAAGCAATTTTCGTTTCTAGAGCTTTTGCAACTTCTAAGCCCCTATTTATTTTCAGCGGAATAGCATATGCATCATGATTAAAGACGCTAATGGCGAGCAAAATATACGAGTAGGGTCTATTATGACGTTTCTGAATCTCTTCCAGAGTCAAAAGAGTATCTTGCATATTTTCCGGAGGCAAGAAAGCCTTTGTTTTCGATAATAATTTTCATGGGTCCTGTTGAGCCCCCGACGAGTGGGCAGGTGCATAACGTGAACTTAGATTACTCGCTTTACGAATGTTCTCATAGACACGTTTCAAAACTCGGCCATTTTGCACTCAAATGTGTACCAATATCTTCACTGCCTTTTTGTATACTAGGTGGAGAATTCTCAGCAAGAAGATTTCGTCTACTCCTATTTCCGAGTGTCAAATCATCAAAATCTTTTTAAATTGTCGTAATCCTTGCTGACGTTGTTGGGTGTACTAGTGTTTTCTAAGATTGACTTAAAATATTCGTCCTATTTTTTTTTAGTGCTCTATTGACTTTTTATTTAGTGTCTGATTGTATATTTCAATAAAAGTTTTCAAATTTGTTTATTGCCAAGAAGAGTTTTGAGAAATTGGGAGAATGTAGTTGTTAAAAAGATGATTCTCAAGAGCTAGAGGATTTTGCGATTTGTAAAAGAATTTAATGATAAATCGACAAGATTGCAACTGTTGGAGTTATTACAACTTGGTTGGTTTTGCAGTCGATATGAGTTAATAGTTTTTCACTTTTGCGTGGGAAATTGAGATACTTGCTTTTTGTCAATCACGCTAGCATTGACTGGCTTCTCTCTGTACGTTTTTGGTGTCCACTCGTCGAAGTGCAGTTTGAAGCATTAGTAGTCTTCTATTGTCTGCTATGGGCTACTCTTATCATTGATGAAATTGGTAAGCATATCCTCAAAGAGCTCCATGGTGAACGTGTGAGTTCTATTGGAGTAGATTGTAGGGCGTAGCCATTATTTTCCAACTGTAAAAAATTATTTACAATTCCTGGAATTATTTCTAGTAAACGTGTCAAGAAGCTTCCTTCTCTGTTTTTTACTGATTTCCCTCTTGGCCGCGGTACGCACAATGGATCTATGTTGTTGAACTACTTCTAGTCCAGGACGGGAACGGTTTGACCGGGAACAAATTGCAAGAGAAAAGATTCCTTGACTACCCGATTAAAAAAAAAATGTGTTGATTCTAAATATGCAAAGTTAGCTCCTCTATCTGTTTTTTTAGGTTGAGGTTGATTTTGAGGGGGTAAATTTCGTGTTTCATATATAGGCACACAACAACGAATTTGATGTCTAGAATAGTGTAATAGGCCAAGGTGATTATGAAAATCACTTTTATTTGAACATAAGATTAAAACTTAGGTTTCTTGAGGTTGAGGTTGATTTTAAGAAGCTGAAATTAGTGCTTCCATGTAAAGGCGTACAACAACAAAATTTATGTCTAGAACAGGGTATTAGATCATGGTGATTATGAAAATCACCTTAATATGAACGTAAAACTAGGTCTTCTGAGGTTGAGGTTGATTTTGAGGAGGTGAATTCTTTTTACATATAAAGGCGTAGAGCAGCAAAATTGATATCTAGAATAGTTACTAGATCACGGTGATTATAAAAATCCTCTTTATTTTAACGTAAAATTAAAACTTTCATTTAAATATTCCATTAGTGTTAAACGACTCATAATCTGACAGAAACCGGTCTTAAAATGTAGAATGACAATTATCACCCAGTTCAATGTTTTAACTAACGATTGAAACATTCTCGACTTTTTCAGTTATATAATATACAAAATATGATAAAAAATCAAAATATTAATTTTCAGAGCTCTTCGTTATTTTCCAGATCATCAGCCCCGAGAAACTCAATTGTAACATAGTTAGCACAACTTCTTGCCAGGTCTACAGGCCCAGGTGCATTTAATGCCATTTCTTTTGTAAGTACATCGCATATTTGAGCAGTCGGTTTTCCAGTGACTGTGAAAATCTGTAAGAAGAGAGTTGAGGGTAGCTGGGAGTTCACCAAAAATAGGGCAATATAGTCCATTTTGAATTACCCAACCGAACTGGGTAGGGTCGAGATTACATCCCAGGGTTTTCCATCATCTAACTTGCAAATAAACTCGAAATGAGTGGAAGCTGCAAGGATCACAGGTGGGAGGGAGAACCTTAGGCTCAACAAACGAAGCAGATTATGTATTTTTCTCGATTAATTTGAGATGACGCAACTGATTGAGGGTTGAAATTGAGCCTGGTTACTTATATAAAAGCATCATTGCTTTCTCCCCAGCTGCTGAAATTTCGTGTTTGGTGGATAGTGGGCCCATAAAAACTTTAGGGGATTCGTAACACTCATTTTTTTTTATCATAGGGTGTAGTCCCGCTGACTTCCCAATGCCATAGATACGAGAAATTGAATCGCACACAAGGAAGACGTGGACATACAGGATTGTGCTACATATACGAGATTCAAATTTGAGTTTCTTTGCATTTATATCTCAAAGTGTATTCTTTGAGATTCCAACTCGAGGCTCAGAGTAAAATTAGATCGCTTGGATACCTGTGTATGCGTGATAACACAGGAGTATAAGCAGATCTCTGTCGTCTCCAAACCAGGACAGTAGGCATAAAAGAAGGAGATCTAACTGAACTTACAACAATGAGAGGATCAGCATCACCTTCGGCGTGGTATACCTGACACCCAGCTTTCGTCAGGTACTCACTGGTCATGGCTATGATTGCTTGCTTATTCTTTTAAGCTGTTTAGGAACAATTCTTTCTTTGTAGAACAGACCATATTTCTGTTAAAATTGATTTTTGGGTAAGATCGTGTCCCTTTCCGTTTCAAATGGTTGATGTCTCTGATTAAAGGTGCTTGCTTTTATCCGTCGAAAACCACCGACGTCCCTGCCACCCGTATTTCCGTGCAACGTAGTCAACGTACTTCTGGCAGATACTATCATAAATTGAGTTACTTTCCCAAAGGATTCACTAAAGCAATGCCACATCATCAAGAACTATATGCTTGTCACTGAAATCTTTGACAAAGACAGCGAGCACAATTGATACTCAAAGTATGACTCCAAATTATTGTCGCTATTTCCAGCAATTGTCACCAGCCGCTGAAACACCAATGCTGGATCAATGGCAACTGCTGACTT
Organism: Artemia sp. Qi Xiang Cuo; assembly: GCF_049724085.1. Classification (NCBI taxonomy): domain Eukaryota; kingdom Metazoa; phylum Arthropoda; class Branchiopoda; order Anostraca; family Artemiidae; genus Artemia; species Artemia sp. Qi Xiang Cuo. Next base: position 54,853,454 of record NC_142794.1, read on the forward strand.
TTCATCAGCCGTAACTCCAGAATTAATGTTTTCCAAACTCGGGTCTCTTCTGCAAAAGGGGCTTAAGTGGAGGGTTGGTTATTTTCCAATAGCTTTCCGCTGTTAAAAAGAATACTAATCAATTTTCCCATTTCAAAGGCCAATTTTCGTTCCTGGATTACCGCAGATATGGTATTTTGATAACAGACATAATGTCCTTTGATTTTGCTCTGCCCTTTCCCTGAAGTTATTATTGACCATTCGCTTGCCCCCCCCCAATATTCCCTGAAATTTTCGACTTAATACCCTTAGCTTTTCATAAGATATTGCAGATATGTAATTTTGACAGCCGGGCCGCATACAGCTTCTGTTGATTTATATTGCTATTTAACCAGAGGCTATTTAGTCATAAGTCTTTTAGGAGCTGCGAATGAAAAACGCTATTTCTTTTCCGGATTGGAGACAAAAATTGTTTAATTCCTTCCCTTTCCCAATCACTAGATTTGAATTTCCTTGTCACATCCTGATCCTACTCTCTTTCATTGTTGAACAGTACCTAAAAGTTTCAACTCAAGTCTCAAAACCATTTCGGAGATAATGCAGACACGGTATTTTGAAAAAATTGGATACACATAGCGGCTTTCAATTTACTTTCCCCCCCTCCAGATGCCAATATTTAGAGTCCTCTTGACACCCCCTCCTCTCTCATACTCCCTCTAAGTTTCGACTCGACACCATAAACTGTTTCAGAGATATTTGTAAATAACTTGAAAAATATGATACATATAGTGTATTTTACAGTGTCTGGTGCATATAGTGTCTGAAACATATTTACTTTAGTATGCGTTTTGTTTCCAAGGTATACTCTTGGGAAATTCTGTGATTGTTGGCATAGCGAACAATCCGTAAGAGCTTGCTCGAAATACAGCTAAAGAGGAAGAAAAAGTTTTTGGTCAAAATTTAGACATCTTAACAACCCTCCTCCCCCTCTGTCACAGCAAAATCTTGGATTTTGGTGTAACAAAAAACGATTTTTGCAAGTTTGGGCTGGATTTTCAGACACTAAGGATCACCTCCCCCCCACCCTTTTCATCTGTACAACCTATATATGAACAATAAACAGCTTGAGTAATTTACGGCTCTTAACCCAGGGATTGTGGGAGTCTAGTCATCCCTGGAAGCATTTTTATTTAACGTTTAGACTATATTAAAAAATGATTATCTTAAAGTTTGGCACAGGTGAATTGATGGGGAGGAAATAGCACACCAGAGAACGAAAGTGGGGCTGTTCGCCTTCCAATCACTTTCGACTCTTAAAAAGACACTAGAAACTTTAATCTCCGATTGAATGAGCCCCTTCGAGGTTTCTAGAATCCTCTCTACCTGATGAAGTGGCTTGGTAGAAAAACACATTGAATTAATAAAGCACTGAAACCACTTCCCTCTTTACTTAATTGCATGAGTAATACTACCTATAGTAGTAACTATGATAGCAAATAGTACTGGCCTTAGCTCTACATCATTCTTTGCCCTTATGTGTCACTCAGCAAACCAAAATGATATCTCCTCATTCGTCTAATGAGACAGATTGACTTAATTTGTAGATTGATCCTGGAAACGTTTTGTTTCCAGATCTTCATTCGGGAACCAAATGCTGTAATATTATATGCTACTGTGTCTTCATTATCATACTTAAAATTATACGTACTCACACTAAACGTTATAGCTGCGTTTAAATTGTATCCATTAGGAGAAATGTTTCTTGCATAATATGGAGATGAAACGACTATGTAATTACTTTTTGATCTGTTATATCTCTAAGGGGAATTTATTGTCTACTAGGCTTGTGGATGACTCTCTATGGTCCATACTAATGCTACTTGGCAGATAGCTTCCTCAAGTCTGAGACTTTAGGGTTTCTTTAAAATTGTATTCAACCAATTGAACTTTAATTTTCGGGGACGCCTTTCTTTATCCTATTTACTTTTTACATTCACAAACTCCTTTGAATGAGTATTTGCTGGGCTTAGAAAGTTGCAGGGAAAGAAATACAAATTACAATAAGAAGCTTGCCATTGGTGGGAATTGAGCCTACGTTCCGAAGCTAAAAAGACAGGAAGCTTTGACCAATGTAATTTCTCTAAAGCAAATTATACATTTTTAGTGAGCCTTCACAATTAATAACGATAGACTGAAAAACATTTAATGTAAATTATATTGTAAATGACTAAGCAAAAACTGTGGGAATATGTATGTTGAAACACAGTGTTTTATAATGGACACCCATAGCAGAGCCCAGAAGACATGAAATACACAATTAGTAATGCGACTTTCATTGCAAATAATATAAAGTTACAATTAAAAAAATAGCTTGACATCGCCGCAGCCTCATACTAAATCAACAGGATTCTCTGTTCAGCGAGTTTTCCAGTGCAAAATTATCAAGGTAGGTCATACTGTTATAAAAACAATAGAGATTTCCGGAAAACTAAAAAAATGATGAAATTACACCACTTGTAGAGCCTCTAAAGACTCTTGGGATACAACTAGCCTAGATGCAGTTTGCATACTTAGCTGTTTCAAATTACAGAAAAAAGTCTACATTAAATATAATGTTAATTTTCAAAGGTGTTCTGATGCAGAAAATAATTCTTTTTTAACAGTGCAGTCAAAAGTAAAACTGGCGAACAAAAGAAAAAAACCGACTTGTTGACTGCCAGATTACATACCTCACAACAAAATTGCATTAAACTGAAAGAAGATGGACACAAGACATTGGAATATTTTTAACCAATTGAAAATTTAATAGCATTTTATTACCTACATGCTGAAAGACAAATGACGTCAGACATTTATAAAAGACAAACTGAACCAGGGAACGTGCTGTTTAAAGTAACAGTAAACAGGTTCTTACAAGAAATCTGAAAGCAGGTCAGAAAAGCTTTGATAGGGACTAGAAAAATTATTCGTCTTATTTTATTGTTGAAAGAATACCCCTATATTTAAGGTACGCATTATATTAACACACTTTATTAACACTAGATTATCGATATTTACCTGACGTTAAATATGTTAGTTCTTAAACATTTTGCGGGTACTTACTTGAAAATATTCTTCCAAGCGCTGTCTTAGAGGATTTGGTACTTGATGAAATTTGATGAATTCCTTGACTCGAAGCATTTGAGTATGATATCTTGCTGTTCCTGCATACAATCGCTGAATGATAGCGCTGACATTTCCAAAAATACTGGCGTACATCAGTGCTAATTAAAAAAAATAACAGTATAAGGCATTTTTTTTTCACTTTAGTCATTGTTTCTGCCAAGCAGGACCTGAAATTAATATCCTAGTGACTGCAGAAAAACAATTTAGTGTAGGCTATAATTAGTAATTTATAATATGAATGTAATCAAATATTGTTTAGCTCTGTATACATGAAGAAAAAATTTTGGGGTCTTGAACTTGATATTATAGCAATCGTACCCATTTAGTCACAAAATTCACCTATTTTATTTGAAAATTGTTTTCCCCCTCCAAAAAAACTATTTATTCCTAAGTGTCTGCCTTCCCTTTTCTATTAGCCATCAAGCTAGTGGGTGACCAGCGTTTAGCCCCCTCTCCCACCGATTACCCTGGAAAATACCCCCCGGGGAAATACCCCCGTGGAAAATATTTTCCCGGAAAATACCTCCCCAGACCCCCCCCCCCCCGCGGAAAATACCCCCTGGAAATGCCCCCCGAGGAAACAAACCCGCAGAAAATGCCACCCAACCCCCGGAAAATACCCCCAGTGGAAAATACCCCCACGGAAAATACTCCCCGCGGAAAATACACCCTGGTGTGTACCCCCCACCCCCGTGAAAAATACGGCTTTTCAAATTTGAAATTTTTTTCGTAGGGGGAAGGAGTTTTAGTACTTGTGTATTATCGGCCAATCACTCAAGTTTACGCTGTGTAACACTCGAGAACAAACCAGTTTCTTCGTTAGTTTTTTTCAGTTTAGCGCGAGACAAGACAAAGACAAGGGACAGAATAGATGGAAAATATATAATTTGAGCTACATATTTGCACATAAGAAGGGAGGGGATAATTATTTGGATAGTTTGAAGCCAGAAAACAATTCTTTCTAGGTCCATGGCCACTAAGTAAAAACAAAAAAAAAACAATACTACACAATCCCGCTTTCAACAACACTTTCAGCAGTCTTCAAGTGCACCGTATCTGCACTGTAGATATATCCAAAGCATTCGCTAGTTTCAACTACATGGTTGAAGGCTTTGCTGCACATTGCTGTAAGTGCAAGCACAGTTAAAACCCTAGATCTCTGATTCTGATATTTGAAAATTGCTGCTTAATGGAAAGGTGTAACATTTGATCCTGCCAAAATCAAAAGAGGTATGATATAATGGTAGTGTTCGTGTTCTTTTGATTTTCAAAAACGTAATTACCAAAATTCTGGACCGCTTTCTTACCCGTTGTTCTACTTCATGGTATCCATCTGTCTTACCTGTCGTGCGCTCGAGGTATCTTACTTAGCAGATCGGTGGTAGACTTACTAAATAACCTTAATCATCACTGGGTAGACTTTATCTACCGGACTTTCCCTAATGATATGTTTAGAGTTTGTATCCTTTAATGCAAAATAATTCAGCCACCGTCAGTTATCATACGGTCCATGAAGCATCAAAAACAAAATATATTGGCATACTGTTTGCAGAAACGATAGACAACACCAAGCAAGCCGTCGTTAAGTGGATAAAATAAGCCGTAAATTTTCTTGCGGGTCAGTTATGCAGAATCGTGGAGGCTACTCCAGGGATTCCCTTGCCTTATTTATCACTGAGTGTGTCAATTGCTTGTTACTTACCTAGTTGGTCCGCCCACTGTTTTATCATCGAAGGACACCGAAAAAATAAGACGGCAATAGGTATGGTAAGTTTATACAGTAACTGCCCAAGTGTCATCGAAATTCCAAACTCGAAAAGTTTGATCTAAGTACACCCCTAACTAAGCGATCTCTAACACTTCTGGGAAAAAAATTACCCTGATTTCGTACAAGAAGTCTGTTGGTCTACCTTTTTGATACAACCAGAATTTGGGGTGGGAGAAGAATGTAAACTAAATAATAGAAAATAAATCAGCGATATAAGTCAATGACTATTTTAGAGAAATATAATAATTATAGACAAAAGCTAATAATTATCCTTTCTATTTAGGAAAACTGTGATGATTCTGAATACAAAAAGATTGCTAAATGTGCACCTTCATAAAATTGTTTCAGGTGAAAGAGAGGGAAAATTAGAGTTAAAGGAGTGAATATTTATCTCTTGCCAGAAATTGATGCTCGGATAAAAATTTTCTCTTTCTTTCAAAAATTTGCATATTTTGGCCAGCACCCCGCAGGATAGTATCAAAATCACCCCGAAAGTTTGGATCAAACCTTGTATCTAACTAGCTTCTTTTGGCTAAACTAAGGGCAACGTCAATTTTTAAGGATGAAAAACTCAGTAAAATCAACAATGAAAAAATAATTAATGATATTCAACCGCACTGTTGCCTAGAAGTTAAAATTCTCCTTCCAAAATATTTGTCGCAGAAAGTTTAACTCCACTGTGCTGTTCCAAACACCACAAGTCATGGTATTAGATAAGATAACGTGTATTGAAAGGAATAGAAATATCAGGAGCAAAAAAACATCAGAAAAAAATTTTCTCTGGTTTTCTTTGGACAAACTAAGATTTTCTCTGGTAAGCAAATTGCTTCTTTGATACTTTGGTGACAAACTCTTTAAGCCATCTGGGAGCATCAACTCAGAATTCCATTAAATACTGTCGCTTAGCGTAAAAATCAGCAATTCCACTGTTCTTCAGTATCCTCAAATCTCTCGAAAAAATAATTAGGTTGTTCAATATCCCTCTGAAAATGAACGTTAACAATAACTATTGATTTGTATTTCATGTTGCCACTCGACCAAGTAAGCATCTGAATATTATTACGTCGAATGTTCGAAGCTGCAAGCTAGAATTCAAGCAGCTACTCCTTTGCGTGTCTGAATTTGTTGCGTGTCTGAAATGCGAATGAATAGAGCTCTGTCCAAAAGACTGAAATTCAACGAAACTTATTCATTCGAGTTTTACAACTCGAGCTCCACTGATGGCTCCAGCCAGCATGGAGGTGGAGACAG
>NC_142794.1:54860116-54892616 GCF_049724085.1 Artemia sp. Qi Xiang Cuo
TACTACTGGAGACTTCTTATATGCTCCTATTGAAAATTGTGTGATGACCTGGGAGCCAGTATCATTTCGTTTCATGACAGTCAAACAGTTCTTGGTAACGAACTATAAGTAAGGAGCGATCTGCCCCAATAGTAACCGAAACTCTAAGAAACGGAATTTTGATACCAATAAATACATCAAAAGTATATCGTTTTTATTCTGATTTTAAATATTTAAGTTTCATCAAGTTTAATCTTACCGATCAAAAGTTACGAGCCTGAGAAAATTTGTCTTATAAAGAAAGAAGGAAACACCCCCTAAAAGTCATGGGATCTTATTGAAAATCACATCATCAGATTCAGCGTATGAGATAACCCTACTAAGGTTTCAAGCTCATATCTGCAAAAATGTGGAATTTTTTATTTTTTGCAAGGAGAAAGATCACGGATGCGTGTTTATTTTTTTGTTTTGTTTTTTTTCCCCAGGGGTGATCTGATCGACCCACTGGTCCTAGAATGTTGCGAGAGGCCTTCTTCGAACGCAAATTAAAAGTTCTAGCGCCCTTTTTAAGTGACCAAAAGATTGGAGGGCAACTAGGCCTACCCCCACGCTCATTTTTTTCTCGAAGTCACCGGATCAAAATTTTGAGATAGCCATTTTGTTCAGCATAGTCGAAACATCTAATAACTATGTATTTGAGGACGATTTAATCCCCTGCAGTCCCCGGGGGAAGGGCTGCAAGTTATAAACTTTGCCCTTGATGGGGGGTTTTGGAGGGAGGGGATTACGTGACAGGATCTTTCCATGGAGAAATTTTTCATGGGAGAAGAGAATTTCCCCGAAGGGGGCGCTGGATTTCCCAGCATTATTTAAAAAACAATCAGAAATTATTTAAAAAAACAAGTTTTTTCAACTGAAAGTAGAGAGCAATAAATAAACTTAAAACGAACAGAAAATATTACGTATATAAGGGGGGTTTCCTCTCGTCAATAACTCGCTCGCTTACGCTAAAGTCTTTTATAAACTTTTAAAAGCGGTTATTATTCTAATTAAACAATCAGGAGTCATTCCTAAATAAATGGAACAAAAATCGAACTTAGGTTATTATAAGGTTGTTATTAGTTTAAAAAAAAGTAAACCTAATATGCAAATTTCGTCTTAATTATTCATGTACGGTGAGCCAAATTCAAAACCTGCATTAATTCAAGAACGTTCAGAAATTAAATAAAAAAAATAAGGTTTTTCAACTGAAAGTAAGGAGCGACATTAAAACTTAGAACGAACAGAAATTATTCTGCATATGAAAGGAGCTGTCCCCTCCTCAACGCCCCGCTCTTTACGCTAAGTTTTGACTTTTCCTCACAACTCTACTTTTTAAAACAATAAAAAACTTTAGCGTAAAGAGCGGGGAGTAATACAGAATAATACAGAATACAGAATAGTTTCTTTTCGTTTTAAATTTTAATGTCGCTCCTTACTTTCAGTTAAAAAAAACTTGTTTTTTCATTTAATAAAACTCAGCGGCCACATAACCATCATTGCTGTGTATCAAACAGTTCGCGGTAACGAACTGTAAGTAAAGAGTGACCCGGTTCAATAGTACCAAAAACTTAAAAAAACGGAATTTGATATCAAGAGATACATCAAAAGAATCAGATTTTTATTCTGATTTCAAATATATAAATTTGTATTTATTCTTACCCGTGAAAGTTACGCACCTGAGAAAACTTGCCTTATTTTTGAAAAAAGGAGAAAACAAACCCATAAAAAACATAGAAATTTAATGAAAATCACATCATCGGATTCAGCGTATCAGAAACCCTACTATAGAAGTTTCAAGCTCCAATCTGCAAAAATGTGGAATTTTGTATTTCTTTTGCCAGAAGAAAGATTGTTCAGCATGGTTGAAAAATACAATAACTATGTCTTTGAGGATGACTTAATCCCCCACAGTCCCCGGGGGAAGGTCTGCAAGTTATGAACTTTGCCCAATGTTTACATATAGTATTGGTTATTGGGAAGTATACAGAAGTTTTCAGGGAGGATTTTTTCTGGTAGTTGGGGGGTGGGAAGTAGGGGGTTACGTGGGAGGATCTTTCGTCGGAGGAAATTTTCATGGGGGAAGGGACATTGCTATGAAGGGGGAGCCGGATTTCTCAGCATTATTTAAAAAAACGATCAGAAATTAAATTAAAAAAAAAAATTTCAACTGAAAGTAAGGAGCAACATCAAAACTTAATACGAACAGAAATTATTACGTAAGTAGTAATGGTTCAATCTATTCAAGCGGACAGTCCCCCATATAGCTATAATGATAGAGAGCAGAGTGTTTTCCCATATAGCTATAATGATAAGTAGCGCACAGTACTCCCGCCATACAAGCAGACAGTGTAATGACCGGAATTCAACTACCGTGAAAATTCGTGCTCTGTTCAAAGTGCGTGATGTTTCCTTTGTTTGAAATTGTGAAATTCTTTCTCTAATTTAATTTGTTTAATTAATTTACATAAATTAATTTATTATTAATTAATTTACATAATTACATTAATTAATTTTTTTTACATGTATTATTCATTAATTTACAATTTTTTACATTCTAAGTATCTTCCCATTGATTTTTATGAAATTTGTGTTTGATATAGGAATCGAACGTGAGACCCGTGATTTCCTAAGGTAAAAGAACGACACGTTAATCGACTGAACCAACAAGCCATTGAACATATTATGATTTTAGAAATACATCCAATGCATTGTTTCTGGGACATTGCCCAACTGATGTCAAGCGTCACAATATCGTAACAGGTTCATTCCATTGAACTGGAACAAGTTCAAGCACATTCGACTTATCAGTTGGATTTTTGATAGGTGTTAAAAGTGACCTTCTTTCGGGGCATTTTTATGGCATCATCGTGAGAATATGCATACCACGATGATTTGAGATGCATACTAGACAAACAATTTCTTATGATACTTGGGCCCCAAGTCCTACCCCTATCCCTCAACCCTATCCCTCCAGCCTCCCTCCAATCCCCCCTCCACCCTCCCACCAACCCCCCCGCCCCATCCCCCCTCCCCACCCCATTTTTTTTTTTTTACTTTTTAACTTTTTTTTAAACTTTTTTTTAACTTTTTTTATGGTCATTGTACTGTCTGCTTGTACCTTGGTTTACCTTGTCAAAGTTACATTCTCAAGATTTTTCAAAGTTCATTTTGAATTTCTTTCATTGAAATGCAAGAGTTGGATTATTTCAGTAGTGTTTTGTCATGGTTTACCTTGTCACACTTACATTCTCTTGATTTTTCAAAGTTCATTTTGGATTTCTTTCGTTGAAATGCAAGACTTGGAATATTTCAGTAGTGTTTAGTCATGGTTTACCTTGTCACAGTTACATTCTCTTAATTTTTCAAAGTTCATTTTGAATTTCTTTCGCTGAAATGCAAGAGGTGGAATATTTCAGTAGTGTTTTGTTGTGCTTTACCATGTCACAGTTACATTCTCTTGATTTTTCGAAGTTCATTTTGGATTTCTTTCGTTGAAATTCAAGAGTTGGAATATTTCAGTAGTATTATGTCATGGTTTACCATGTCACAGTTACATTCTCTTGATTTTTCAAAGTTCATTTTAGATTTCTTTCGTTGAAATGCAAGAGTTGGAATATTTCAGTCGTGTTATGTCATGGTTAACCTGGTTAGAGTTACATTCTCTTTATATTTTAAAGTTCATTTTAGATTTCTTTCATTGAAATGCAAGAGTTAGAATATTTAAGAAGTGTTTTGTTGTGGTTTGCCTTGTCACATTTACATTCTCGTGATTTTTCAAAATTAATTTTGAATTTTTTTTCATTGAAATGCAAGAGTTGGAATATTTCAGTAGTGGATTGTTGTGGTTTACCTTGTCACAGTTACATACTCTTTATTTTTCAAAGTTCAATTCGAATTTTTGTAATTGAAATGCTAGAGTTGGAATATTTCAGGATTGTTTTCTCATTATTAATCATTTAGCAGTTACTTTTTCTTTATTTTTCAAAGTTCATTTTTGGATTTATGTATTTTAAATAAAAGAGTTGGAATATTTCAGTTCTGTTTTGTTGTGTTTTACCTTGTCACAGCTACATTCTCCTGATTTTTCAAAGTTCATTTTGAATTTCTTTCTTTGAAATGCAAGAATTGGAATATTTCAGTAGTGTCTTGCCGCGGTTTACTTTGTCACATTTACATTCTATTAATTTTTCAATGTTCATTTTGAATTTCTCTCGTTGAAATGCAAGAGTTGGAATATTTTAGTAGTGCCTTGTCGTGGTTTACCTTGTCACAGTTACATTCTCTTGATTTTTCAAAGTTCATTTTGGATTTTTTTTTTTGAAATGCAAGAGTTGGAATATTTCAGTAGTTTTTTTGTCGTGGTTTAACTTGTCACAGTTACATTCTCTTGATTTTTCAAAGTTCCAAAAAACTTACACACACAAAAAAAACTTACACACAAAAAAAAACTTACACACACACACAAAAACTAAGAAATAATCATAAAATTACATAAAAAAAAAATCTAAAACACACAAAAAAAATTACACACACACAAAAACATACACACACAAAAAAACTTACACACACACACAAACTTACAAAAACACAAAAACTTACACACACACAAAAACTTACACAAACACACAAAAAAACTAACAAACAAAAAAAAAAACAAACACACAAAAAAAAACTAACACAAACACAAAAACTTACACACACACAAAAACTAACACACACACAAAAACTGACACACACACAAAAACTTACACACACACACACAAAAACTTCCACACACACACAAAAACTTACACACACACACAAAAACTTACACACACACACAAAAACTTACACACACACAAAAACTTACACACATACAAAAACTTTCACACACAAAAACTTACACACACACAAAATCATACACACACACAAAAAAACTTAAACAAACAAACAAACTTACACACACACAAAAACTTACACACACAAAAAAAAACTTACACACACACATACACTTACACAAACACAAAAACTTACACAAACACAAAAACTAACACTCACACAAAAACTTACACACACACAAAAATTTACACACACACAAACACTTAAACACACAAAAACAATCAAACAAACAAAAAAACTAGCACACAAACAAAAACTTACACACACACACACAAAAACTAAAACACACAAAAATACATACACACACACACAAAAACTTACACACACACAAAAACTTACACACACACACAAAAACTTACACACACACAAAAAAACTTACACACAAAAAAAAAAATTAAAAACACAAAAAACTTACACACAAACACAAAAAATAACACACACACAAAAACTTACACACACACACACAAACGTACACACACAAAAAAACTTACAAAAACACAAAAACTGACACACACACAAAAAAACTAATACACACAAAAAAACTAACACACACAAAAAAACATACACAGCAAAACAAACTTACACACACACAATAAATAACACACACACACAAAAACTAACACACAAAAAAACTTACACACACACAAAAAAACTAACACACACACACAAACTTACACACACAAAAAAACTTACACACACACACACACACACACAAACCTGCACACACACACAAAAACTTACACACACACACAAAAACTACACACACACACAAAAACTTACACACACACAAAAAATTACACACACACAAAAACTTACACACACAAAAAAACTTACACACACACAAAAACTTACACACACGCAAAAACTCACACACACACAAAAAAACTTACACACACACACACAAACTTACACACACACACACACACACAAAAACTTACACACACACACAAAATTACTTACACACACAAAAAAACTTACACACACACACAAAAACTTACACACACACACAAACTTACACACACACACACAAAAACTTACACACACACACAAAAACTTTCAAACACACAAAAACTTACACATACACACACAAACTTACACACACACACAAAAACTTAAAAACATACACACAAAACTTAAACAGACACACAAAAAAACTTACACACACACATACAAAAACTGACACACACACTAAAAAACTAACATCCACACAAAAACTTAAACACACACACACAAAAAAAACACACACACACACACACAAAAACTTACACACACACACACGAAAACTTACACACACACAAAAACTTACGCACACACAAAAACTTACACGCACACAAAAACTCACACACACACAAAAACTTACACACACACACACAAAAACACACACACACACAAAAACTTACACACACACAAAAACTCACACACACACAAAAACTAACACAAACACGCACAAAAAATAACACACACAAAAGAAAACTTACACACACACACACACAAAAACATACACACACACAAAAATACTTACAAACAAACAAATATTAACACACACAAAAAATAACTTACACCCACACAAAAACTTACACACACACACAAAAACTTACACACACACACAAAAACTTACACACACACACAAAAACTAACACACACATAAAAACTTACACACACACACAAAAATTTACACACACACACAAAAACTTACACACACACACAAAAACTTACACACACTTAGAGTAGCGTGCCACTCTAAGTGAACCTAGATTAACCCAGCTTTTTGCATATCTCTCGCACTTATTTTCTGAGGGGGGGGGGGGGTCCCAAAAAATTGGTGCCCCCTTCACCATGTCACTTTTCCCAGGTCTAGGGGTTTACCCCCCCCCCCATCCATGGAAACCCCATCGCCTGGAAAACACACTTTGTATGTTTGTATGTGTGGTTTTTGTGTGTGTGTGTAAGTTTTTGTGTGTGTGTGTAAGTTTTTGTGTGTGTGTGTAATCTTTTGTATGTGTGTGTAAGTTTTGTGTGTGTGTGTAAATTTTTGTGTGTGTGTAAATTTTGTGTGTGTGTGTGTGTAAGTTTTGTGTGTGTGTGTAAGTTTTTGTGTGTGTGTAAATTTTGTGTGTGTTTGTAAGTTTTTGTGTGTGTGTAAGTTTTTGTGTGTGTGTGTGTAAGTTTTTGTGTGTGTGTAAGTTTTTTTGTGTGTGTAAGTTTTTGTGTGTGTGTAAGTTTTTGTGTGTGTGTAAGTTGTTGTGTGTGTGTGTTTGTGTGTGTGTAAGTTTTTGTGTGTGTGTAAGTTTTTGTGTGTGTGTAAGTTTTTGTGTGTGTGTGTGTTAGTTTTTGTGTTTGTGTAAGTTTTTGTGTTTGTGTAATTTTTTTTGTGTGTGTGTAAGTTTTTGTGTGTGTGTAAGTTTTTTTTTGTGTGTGTAATTTTTTGTGTGTGTTTAATTTTTTTTGTGTGTGTGTAAGTTTTTGTGTGTGTGTGTATTTTTGTTTGTGTTTGTATTTTTGTTTTTTTTTTTTATTTTTTGTGTGTGTGTATTTTGTTGTTTGTGTTTTTTTGTTTGTGTGTGTGTGTGTTTTTGTGTGTGTGTATGTTTTTGTGTGTGTGTGTGTATGTTTTTGTGTGTGTGTAATTTTTTTTGTGTGTGTGTAAGTTTTTGTATGTGTGTGTGAGTTTGTGTGTGTGTGTATGTTTTTGCGTGTGTGTGTGAGTTTTTGTGTGTGTTTGTGTTTTTGTGTGTGTGAGTGTTTTTTTGTTTTTGTTTGTGTGTGTGTGTGTGTGTGTGTGTGTCTTTTGTTGTGTGTGTTTTTTTTTTTGTGTGTGTGGTTGTTTGGGTGTGTGTGTGTTTTTTGTGTGTGTGTGTTTTTGTGTGTGTGTGTGTTTTGTTTGTGTGTTTTAGTTTTTGTGTGTGTGTAAGTTTTTGTGTGTGAGTGTAAGTTTTTGTGTGTGTGTAAGTTTTTTTGTGTGTGTAAGTTTTTGTTTTTGTGTAATTTTTTTGTGTGTGTGTGTAGGTTTTTTTGAGTGTGTGTTATTTTTTGTGTGTGTGCAATTTTTTGTGTGTGTAAATTTTTTGTGTGTGTGTGTAAGTTTTTGTGTGTGTAAGTTTTTTTGCGTGGGTAAGTTTTTGTGTGTGTGTAAGTTTTTGTGTGTGTGTAAGTTTTTGTTTGTGTGTAAGTTTTTGTGTGTTTGTAAGTTTAAATGTGTGTGTAAATTTTTGTGTGTGTGTAAGTTTTTATGTGTGTGTGCGTTATTTTTTTTGTGTGTGTGTAAGTTTTTGTGTGTGTGTGCAATTTTTTGTGCGTGTGTTTAAGTTTTTATGTGGTTGTAATTTTTTGTAAGTGTGTAAGTTTTTGTGTGTGTGTAATTTTTTGTGTGTGTGTTAGTTTTTGTGTGTGTGTCTGTTTTTGTGTTTGTGTTAGTTTTTGTGTGTGTGTGTATGTTTTTGTGTGTATGTAAGTTTTTGTGTGTGTGTAAGTTTTTGTGTGTGTGTAATTTTTTTTGTGTGTGTAAGTTTTTTTTGTGTGTGTAAGTTTTTGGAACTTTGAAAAATCAAGAGAATGTAACTGTGACAAGGTAAACCACGACAAGGCACTACTAAAATATTCCAACTCTTGCATTTCAATGAAAGAAATTCAAAATGAACTTTGAAAAATTAAGAGAATGTAACTGTGACAAGGTAAACCACGACAAGACACTACTGAAATATTCCAATTCTTGCATTTCAACAAAAAAATTCAAAATGAACTTTGAAAAATCAAGAGAATGTAACTGTGACAAGGTAAAGCACAACAAAACACTACTGAAATATTCCAACTCTTGCATTTCAATGAAAGAAATCCAAAAATGAACTTTTAAAAATAAAGAGAATGTAACTATGACAAGGTAAACCACGAGAAAACACTACTGAAATAATCCAACTCTTGTATGTCAATGAAAGAAATTCAAAATGAACTTTGAAAAATCAAGAGAATGTAACTGTGACAAGGTAAACCACAACAACCCACTACTGAAATATTCAAACTCTTGCATTTCAATGGTTGATGAGGGGGAGGGGTTGGTGGGAGGGAGGGTGGAGGAGGGGGGGGGGGTTGGAGGGATGGTGGAGGGATAGGGTTGAGGGATAGGGGTAGGACTTGGGGCCCAAGTATCATAAGAAATTGTTTGTCTAGTATGCATCTCAAATCATCGTGGTATGCATATTCTCACGATGATGCCATAAAAATACCCCGAAACAGGTCACTTTTAACACCTATCAAAAATCCAATTGATAATTCGAATGTGCTTGAACTTGTTCCAGTTCAATGGAATGAGCCTGTTACGATATTGTGACGCTTAACATCAGTTGGGCAATGTCCCAGAAACAATGCATTGGATGTATTTCTAAAATCATAATATGTTCAATGGCTTGTTGGTTAGTCGATTAACGTGTCTTTCTTTTACCTTAGGAAATCACGGGTCTCACGTTCGATTCCTACATCAAACATAAATTTCATAAAAATCAATGGGAAGATACTTAGAATGTAAAAAATTGTAAATTAATTAATAATACATGTAAAAAATTAATTAATGTAATTATGTAAATTAATTAATAATAAATTAATTTATGTAAATTAATTAAACAAATTAAATTACAGAAAGAATTTCACAATTTCAAACAAAGGAAACATCACGCACTTTGAACAGAGATCAGCACGAATTTTCACGGTGGTTGAATTCCGGTCATTACACTGTCTGCTTGTTTGGCGGGAGTACTGTCCGCTACTTATCATTACAGCTATATGGGAGAACACTCTGCTCTCTATCATTATATGGGGGGGACTGTCCGCTTGAATAGATTGAACCATTACTACTTACGTATATGATTGGTTTCGCCCCTTAGTCATTACCTCACTCTTTGCGGTAAAACTTTTTTTTTCGTACTTTCATCAAAGCTATTTATTGTAATTAACGGCCTTTGTGATTAAGCGGTCATTCTTAAAGAATTGGAACAAAAGAGCGAGGTATTGACTAGGGGGCGAACCGCCTAATATACGTAATTAAAATATACGAATATAGGAGTTCGTTACGTAAGTTAATTCGTAAGTTACGTCAGATCAAAATTTCGAGAAAGCAATTTAGCCACAAAAAAAAGTAAAATTAATATGCAAATTTTGTTTTAATTATTCGGGTACGGTGAGTAAAATCAAAGCTGCATTAATTCAAAAATGTTCAGAAATTAAATAAAAATAACAATTTTTTTTAACTGAAAGTAAGGATAGAATAGAATAAGGCTTTATTTTTAAAACTTTTCACAAGCGATAAATCGCCGAATATAAGTTCGTGTCACAAAAAAAATAATAAGTAAACAACACCGATCACAAGCACATCAATGAAATTAGGATCAGGAACACCAAAACGTTAAGAAATATAAACAGACAAAATATAGACAAATAAAAATTGAACAATTAAGAAAAATATTAAAGTAGCTAAAATAATGTCATATCAAACAAGTCATACATTAAAGGTAAAAATTTAGTCATAAAACGGCTTATAACATAATAAGTCATAAAAAAAAAAGAAAAACAAGAGTCTCAAAAGAATATAAAAAATAATTCATTAAGAGGTATTGGAGGTGTTAAGGATTTGAGTGAAGGTTGGTATAAAACTGTCTAAATATCTTTTTATTTTAGTCTTTACAGGTTCTAGAATGGGGATGGGATTTTTTGCCTCTCTTGGGAGAGGCTTCCGGAAGAAGCCTTTGAGGAGCGACATTAAAACTTAAAACGAACAGAAATTATTCCGTATATGAAAGGGGCTGTCCCCTCCTCAACGCCTCGTTCTTTACGCTAAAGTTTTTCATTGTTTTAAAAAATAAAGTTGTGAGACAGAGTCAAACTTTAGCGTAAAGAGCGAGGCGTTGAGGAGGGGGCATACGGAACAATTTCTGTTCCTTTTAAGTTTTAATATCGCTCCTCACTTTCAGTTGAAAAAGCTTCTTACTTTCAGTTACTTTCAGTGATATACTCAAAGATGCCTTCTACAACGACTTCCAAAGCACTATCGAGAAGACACGAAGGCGCGACATGCTCTTCATCGCCATAGATTGGAACGCCCGACTTGGCAGAACAGACCCTGATGCAGCCACAGTAATTGGGCACCACACTGTTAGCGACAAAGGCATTAATGGAGAAAGGCTTCTGCAGTAAGTCAGGTAGAACAATCTCTGCGCTACGAACACTCTTTGAACGCAAGAAACTCCATCTCGTTACATGGCACTCGAACGACAATTTCCCTCAAGGGCAACCTTTCGAATGCTTTATTTGTGTACTCTTTAAGTTTAAATATTGCTCTTTAATTTCCACTGAAGGTCCCAGTTCAAAATAATCTATGGACTTAATTCAAATCTTATTCCCCTTTATCCCCACGAATGTTTTGTACCGATATATCTAATCGTTCCTTGAATATTGGTTAGTGATTTTTCGTACTATCTTTTATCTTTTTTTGACCCGGAATGATAAAAATATCTAATTTTTTCATCAGAATTTGCTTGCCTACATATTGAACAATTTTATTATGTAATTATAAATATTAATTTTGTAATTGATTTTAGGTATTAAATTGTATATTTTTAGTTTTGATATCGGTCTTTACTTTTCATTGAAGGCCCAAACTAAAAAAATCTATGAATTTATAGAAAAATTCAAAAACCTAACCTAATAAATAACAGAGGAAAATATAGAAATAGGGAATCGAAACTGACTTTTCCACAGTTCTTTCAAGAAACTTTACCTAATATATTCTACACAAATGCAAACTTATACAATCCCAGCAAAGCTTACTCTTGGAGCTTGGGCATTTACAGTTTGTTTGAGTTTATTTCATTTCAATACTATTTAATAGGCTAGGAGGGAAAATCCTTCAAAACTTTTAGAAATTTCGCTAACTTCAAAGGAGCTTTTCTTCTCTCGATGGCGATCTAAAGATTAGAAAAAAAGGTTTGGATTTCAATCTCTTACCCTGTTCGATCTATAGAGCACTGCTCAGTGGCAGATCCAGAATTTGTTTAGGGGGGGGGGGCAAAATAGGTTGATCCAATAAACTTGCGTTAGGAGCAACTTTAATTAACGCAAACGTGCGTTAATTAAGTAAATTGCACTACTTTAGACTATGTTAGGGGGCGCACGCCCCTCTCTCCCCTCCCCTGGATCCGCCACTGGCACTGCTAAAAAAAAGAAAAAAGAGAAAGAGGTAGTAATTACCTGCAGCAAATTAGGCAAGTTAGTAGTAAATAGCTCTTGGGCTATTTATTAGTTGAGTATAATGAGTGATGGAGACTGGATTGGTTATTATTATTTTTCTTATATATTTTATATTATTATTTTTCTTTTGTATTTTGTTTATCTATTATCATTTTTAATTCAGTTATTTATTTATTTTTCTATATTTTTTTATTATTTTATTATTATTATTATTATTATTATATATATATATATATATATATATATATATATATATATATATATATATATATATATATATATATATATATATATATATATATATATATATATATATATATAGGATATAGTTTATCTATTTTTGGTTTATTTATAATAGTTTTAATTAAATAGTTGGGGTCTATGTAAATAGTTGAGTTATTAGTTAAGTAGTTACGTGGAGAACCGCGCGATCGCAAACCTTCATAGGTTTTCTCCAGCGTGAAAGTGTTGTTGAATTTACTTATTTGTTTATGAATGTGGATTAATAAACTTATGAACTTGGGTAATGGGTGGTACCCTAATAGTCATGAACTAACTTCCGATATACCTTTGATTAACAACCAGAGATCAATTACCGTTTCTCTAGTTACTTTCACATTACCAATCACTTAAGGATTTTCGTGACTACTAAAACATGACAATGCAATTAGCGCGTGGCTGCTATCTGCTTTAAGAAGAGTAAAATATAAATCGTTGAGAATAAAAGAAAATACAGCTGACTTAATTATAATTAAAAAAAAAAAATATTACCCCGGGTCGAAAAGGATATAAACGTCAGGAAAATACATATTTAATATATCAGGATTGGCTGGACTTATTGAGTTGAAACTTTCAAGCAATGATTAATCTATAGATTATTTTGAACTTGGACTTCCAAAGGAAAATAAAGAGCAAAATTGAAGCCTAAAACATGCATTTTAATGTCTCAAGACTTATGGTAAAGTGGACATATCAGATGACTTAATACGACCGGTCTGTGTACTGGTTAATAGCTTCTAATAGAAAATTGTCAATTCTATCCTGTAGCCAAAAAGGACATTTGCGACACGAAAATATATATTTCCCATTTTAGGACTTGCTGGACCTATCTAGTTAAAAGTTGCAAGGACTGATGGAGGGTGAATGTTGAACAGTGGCGGATCCAGGGGGAGGGGCACAGCCCTTCCCCCTAACGTAGTCTAAAGTAGTGTAATTTACTTAATTAATGCAAATTTGCATTAATCAAACTTGCTCCTAATGTAAGTTTATCAGATCAACCTATCCCCCCCCCCCTAAAAAAATCCCGGATCCGCTCTTGATGTTGAACTAAATTCATAGATTATTCTGAGCTCGGGCTTTCAAAGGAAAGTAAAAAGCAATATTCAAATCTAAACCTGGATTTTAATATCTCAAGACCAATCTTCAGCTGGATATATCTCATTGTGGATGCAGCGATAGCCATGACTTAGTAAAGGACGAAACTTGGTCAATAATAACACAAAAATAATTATTTTGAAACCAAACCGGATCGAAATAAAGAGAACACCATTGGAATCACCATGGCCGAAAATCTTACACATGAAACTGTGTTCCATGGCTTGCACAACAGAGTTCCCTGGCTTGAACAACAAGGAAAATTAGTTTTTTCTTTGCATGGGAAGCACTTTTGTCCACTCTTTTTTTCTTTCCGATTTTTTTTTCTCCGCTGCTATCGGGGCACTAAAATATCATAGAGAGCTGTTTAATGGCTTATTTTAAAGATAAATCCTACATACAAGATGAAGAATAACGTCATAATCTTAGGTTCCAACCACAAATCACGTTATAGCAAGTACTTTAAAGGTGCCCTGGGTACCGATGACGAGATATTTCGTTCTTTACTAGTCCTGCTAAGAAAACGCGGAAGGCTTTTTTCGGTGTGTAATAAAAAGTATATTTTTATTTCAGAAAAGGCTTGACTATTCGTGCGAACGATACTGATATAGCTGTGATACTAGGGGAACAATTCCCTCGCCTCTTTAAAATTTTTCCATTCCTTGTGGAGCTTCCAAATTGCTATGACCCGAATGGAGCTTCCCATTCCTTGTGGAGCTTCCAAATGTGCATCAAGACCTACAACTCACTTTGTCGATTTTCTTATGTTTACTGTGCTTATGCCAGAAAATGCAATAATTCGCCTGGAAATGTGTTTGTGCTCATTTTCTTATATTATTTTTCTTTCCCCCTTTTCACTAAAAGCTCTATTTCTGCAGCTGATTCTTTACTTTTGAAGCACTTCTGTCAAAGCTAGGATGTAATACCTGCAGGCTTTAATTCATTCCAAGTGGCTTGTCTTTTGACGCCATTAACGGAATTGGGTTGCAAACATGTCGTTACCTTCCTGTGCAGCCCCAATTGCATTGTTAATCCCTCGTTAAAAACAACTCTAATGCAAATACAGAAAAGTATTTCAATTTCTTTTTGTCCCCTTGTATTGGTACCTTATTCTACATCACATCCTAAGTTCAAACCTAGCCAAAAAATATATCTGATTACATAGCTTATTATGTAAATTAGGTAATATCTTCTTTGGCACAAATAATTCTCATTGCACCCATCTATATTGGTTTTCAGTAATCAATTCTGCCCTTGAAAAATATCTCAAACCTTCTTCAGCTCGTTGAAGCCTGTGGTCTTAGAATTTCGTTGGCTGGGTCCCTTGCTATTGTATTGGATCTCTTGTCGAAAGGAGTGTGTTGTGAAGATGCTTAAATGTGTAACCCCGTCGCATCTGACACTAATCGGAAGACGGAAACGTTAGGTTCTCTCCACAAAAGGCATTCAGTTTCAATGACATTGATCCATACACATAACATAGCATTACTGCCAAATAAAAGATTGTATTAAACTAACCAACGCAAAAGAAATATGACAGAAAATACATTCGATTAATAGGGGACAACAGTCCACATTGTCTTTCCCAAAAATAATGGAAGAACGCCAAGTGAAAACACACAGAAGATGAGGATGAAAGAAAGGGAAATTACAGTGTTCGTTATAGATGATTCTTATAGAATAAAAACATAATATATATATATATATATATATATATATATATATATATATATATATATATATATATATATATATATATATATATATATATATATATATATATATATATATATATATATATATATATATATATATATATATATATATATATATATATATATATATATATATATATATATATATATATATATATATATATATATATATATATATATATATATATATAGTAGAGAACGGTTCAAAAATATGCCTACAGGGTTAACGGGATTATTGTAGATCCAAGGGATCCAAGATTTTTTGGGATACAAGGGCAAGAATCCCAAATTACGAAAACAGATTTTGGTAATGGCAAATCTTTAAGTAAAGGATGTGTAGATGAATTTTCTGTAGAACAGTGGGCATGTCATACCTTTCTGAAGCCAGAGCCGTGCACATAAACTAGTCTATACAATTGCAAAGCAGGATTCTCCTCCCCCCCCCCCTTTATTAACTCATGAGTATTGAAATATATTGAACTTTACAAATCATGACTGTTCGGGAATTATTTTGATAGTAGTCTTAAATTATTAGATGAAGTGGGGTAAACAGAAAACAAAAACTACATTGTTTAACACAAGGCATTTGATTATCTGTCTAAATTGTGCCTAGTCTAAACCAAACAATCAAAGGGCTCTTTGGTTTGTAGAATTGTTAGTCACCGTAATTTGGCAACCTTAAGCATGATCCTTCGGCGTGTGAGATTAATTAAAGGAGTAAAATTGGAGGGTTCTGGGTCTCAGCCCCTCCAAAATACCTTCAAATGTTGTATCTTGTTTCAACTTGGTTATCGCGTCAAAGGGCGATCCAGAAAACAGTCTCAAGTGGTCGTACAAGTATTTGGAAACTGACAAACAGTAAGGTTTTTGAATCCCAATAAAGTTAGAATTCCCGGATTTTTGAAGTCATAAAACGGAAATATCAGACTCAAATTGCAATAAGAGTGTCCTAAAACAAGAAACAGTTGCCGACAATTACAGGGCGGCAAACGTCTTCCACACTTCTCAGTTCTGTATCCCTTCTCAATATTTCTGAAATGGGCTTGTGCACTGTGAAGGTTTTAGAAACTGCACAAAACATCCCAGATTTGAACCGACGGTCCCATAGAATTCTTGATTCTTTTTGGTAAATAAGCACTCTTTTTCTAACTTTCAAGTAAGAAAAGGCTGTATAAAGGCATCAGAGAGAGAGAGAGAATCAGGAATTTATATTTGAGCGGATTTCTAAAAAATTTTCCCTAGATTCTAAACAAAATTTAGTTAATTTTGTGCACTTGTTTTTATTTTTGGCTGATTTATCGTCGATAGTTGACTCATAATGCCAAATAAATTCCAGATTTTTGCAGTTAGTAGCTTTAAACCTCTACAGTATGGTTTTCTGATACCCTTAATCTGATGGTGTGATTTTCATTAAGATTTTATCACTTGTAGGAGGTGTGTCCCTCTTTTTTGAAAATAAGGCAAATACTTTCAGGCTCGTAACTTTTGACTAAACTTCTATCTACAAAAATGTGGAATTTTGCATTTTTGCCAGAAGAAGGATCACGGATGCGTATTTATTTGTTTTTTTTCCAGGGGTGATCGTATCAACCCAGTGGTCCTAGAATATCGTGGGATGGCTCATTCGAACGGAAGTTAAAAGTTCTAGTGCCCTTTCTAAGTGATAAAAAAATGAAGGGCAACTAGGCCCCCTCCCACGCTCATTTTTTTCCCAAAGTCACCCGATCAAAATTTTGAGATAGCCATTTTGTTCAGCATGGTCGAAAATGTGGGAGGATCTTTCCATGAAGGAAGTTTTCATGGGGGAAGAGACATTGCTATGAAGGGGGCGCCGGATTTCCCAGCATTATTTTAAAAAAGATCAAAAATTTTATATATAAAAAAACAAGTTTTTCAAATGAAAGTAAGGAGCAACATCAAAACTTAAAACGACAGAAAACATTACGTGTATGATTGGGTTCACTCCCTAGTCAATACCTCGCTCTTTAAGCCAAAGATTATTTAATACTTTCATAAGAGCTATTTATTCTAATTAACGGCATTTGTGATTAAGGGTCATTTTTAAAGAATTGGAAAAAAATTCGAACTTTAGCTTAAAAAGGAAGGTAGTGACTAGGGAATGAACCCCCTAATATACGTATTAAAAATATATGAATATAGAAGGTCATTATGCAAGCTGAGTCGTAAATTCTTTATTACAAACATTCGTAAGTTTTGAGAAAGACATTCAACCAAAATAAAAGTAAAATTAATATTCAAATGTTGTCTTAATTATTCACGTACGGTGAGCCAAAATCAAAACTTGCTTTAATTCAAAAACGTTCAAAAATTAAGTAAAAAAAACAAGTTTTTTTAACTGAAAGAAAGGAACGACGTTAAAACTTAAAACGAACAGAAATTATTCCGTATATGAAGGGGCTGTCCCCTCCTCAACGCCTCGCTCTTTACGCTAAGGTTTGACTTTCTCACAACTCTATTTTTTCTTTAAACAATGAAAAACTTTAGAGTAAAGAGCGAGGCGTTGAGGAGGGGACAGCCTCTTTCATATACGGAATAATTTCTGTTCCTTTTAAGTTTTAATGTCGCTCCTTACTTTCAGTTTAAAAAACTTGTTTTTTTTATTTAATTTCTGATCGTTTTTTAGTTAATGCAGCTTTTATTTTGGCTCACCTTCATTGAATAAGTAAAAAAAAATTGCATAAAAATTTTACTCTTTTTTTGCTAAATAGCTGTCTCTAAATTTGGTTCTGACGTAATTTACAAATTAACTTACGTAACGAACTTGTATATTCGTATATTTTGCTTCTGGCAAAAAATACAAAGTTGCAGATTTTTGCAGATATGAGTTTGAAATCTATCTTATAGGGTTTTCTGATACGCTGAATATGGCTGTATGATTTTTACTAAAATTCTTTCACTTTTAGGGGATGTTTCCCCCCTCCTTAAAAAATCGGATAAATTTTCTCAGGCTCCCATCCGTTGATGAGGAATGCTAAAACTTAAAAGAAATCACATATTTAGAATCAGCATTATAAGCCCATTCTTTCGATACATTTATTTACATCAGAATTTCGTTCTTAAAAGTTTCGATTACAATTGAGCCGTATCGCTTGTTTTTTTATTGTTTTTTTTTTTATTACGTATATGTTATTACGTATATGAGGGGGTTCTCCCCATAGTAAAAAACATGCTAATTACGTTAAAATTAAAAAAAAAAATTAATTAACAAAACCCAGAATCACAAAGGCCGTTTAATTAGAATAGATAGCTCTTTTGAAAGCACTAAAAAAACTGTAGCGTAAAGAGCGAGGTATTGACTTGGGGGAGAACCCCCTCATATGTGTAATAGTTTCTGTTCGTTTTAAGTTCTAATGTTGCTTCTTACTTTCAGTTGGAAAAACCTGTTTTTTTTTAATTTAATTTCTGATCTTTTTTTAAATAATACTTGGAAATCCGGCGCCCCCTTCATAGAAATGTCCCTTACCCCAAAATAACATCCTCCACGGAAATATTCTCCCGAGTAACCCTCTCCTCCAGCCCTCCCCCCCCCACCAGAAAAAAATCCTTCCTGAAAATGTGTGTATGCTTCCCAATAACCAATACAATATGTAAGCACTGGGCAAAGTTCATAACTTGCAGCCCTTCCCCTGGGAACTGTGGGGGAATAAGTCATTCTCAAAGACAAATTTACTAGATTTTCGACTATGCTGAAGAATATGCTATCTCGAAATCTTTATTGGGTGACCTTGAGAAAAAAATGAGTGGGGGAGGGGGCCAAGTTGCCCTCCATTTTTTTCGTCACTTAAAAAGGGCACTAGAACTTTTAATTTCCGTTCGGATGAGCCCTCCCACGATATTCTAGGACCACTGGGTCGATACAATCACCCCTGAAAAAAAAAATTAATAAAAAAAAATAATATAAATAAACACACGCATCCGTGATCTTTCTTCTGGCAAAAAATGGAAAATTCCACATTTTTGTAGATAGGAGCTTGAAACCTCTACAGTAGGGTTATCTGATACGCTGAATATGATGGTGTGATTTTCATTAAGGTTCTTTAACTTTAGGGGGTCTTTCCCTCTTTTTTCGAAAACCGGCCAAATTTTCTCAGGCGCGTAACTTTTGATGGGTAAAATTAAACTTGATGGAACTTATATATTCAAAATCAGAATTAAAATATGATTCTTTCGATGTATCTATTGGTATCAAATTTCCGTTTTTTAGAGTTATCACGAACTGTTTGACTAGGTCCATAGCTTGGATATAGATCGTGCTGCACCCAGTCAATACTTAGTTTGTTTACAATATCTCACTAAAAATATGTTTCTCATCTTTGCACTAAAATTGTCTGCAGCTATGCATCAAAATTTCGGGTTTAACTCGTTTTTAGATAACGTTCTGACAGACCATGTTTATGCCCTTTCCCTCTCTGAAAAATCTTGCATGGTTCTATTTTAAACAAAGTGCAATTCTCCAAACTTTTAGCTTTAAAATCTGATGATTGAATGGGGGGAGGGTCAGAGTCTTCATGGAAAACACTCAGTTATTTCTCACTAGAATTTGCAAATTCTGTTCACTGCAACTCTCTTCCAATATTCTACGACCATTGCCTCGATTCGAACATGTCTAGGATATTATTATATGATGGCGAAGATTCATTGCTTTCCATTCCCAATACTTACTTTCTTTTTAATAAAATGGAGATAGAACACTAGAAAAAAGCTCTGAGGTGTCAACTTTTATTTGACTTTGAACTTATAGCAGTCAGGCACGTCAAACTTATAGCACGTCAGTAGGTGTTAATGAAAAATAAATGTACAAAGAGAAGTCGGTTAAAAGAGCGTCATCTTGATGGTCCAAATTCATTTTACAAAAAAAAAATGTCCAGAAATAATGCTACAGCATGTAAGCTCGGCTGCAGCGCTTCAAAGGGCATCAAGTGATATTTTTGACACATTCTACAAATTTGGCCTGTAGAACCCTATTCTTGGCCCGAAAGGAGACAGAAGAAATTAAATAAAAAATTAGTTTTTGTCAAACGGAAAAAATAGTGAAACTAAAATTTTCGGCACGAACAGAAATTATTCCGTTAATTAGGGTTGCTTCCCCCTCCCCAAACCGCACTTTTCACACTAAAGCTTGATTTCCCATTTCAAATACTTTAAGAACGACTGCTCAAGCACGCGAATAGCTTGTATGAATTAAAATCTAATTTATTTTCCAACACCTCAAAAATAGAAGGAGAGCTCGTTGAGGTGCATTTGATTTAAATAATACAATTTTCAGTTCAAACATTCTAAAAGATAATCAACTTTATATTTGTTGGAATCTGGATTGCTTTTAGAACAGCATTGAAAGACTTCAGCATAATGAGTAGAGGTTTAGGGGAACAGTCCCCTCCTCAATTTCTGTAGTGAACAGAAATACAAAAAAAAACAATATAGTCAATCGTGAAATGAGCAGAAATTATCACAAATAAGAGTAGGGCTACCGTACCCTAGGCCCTCTAAAAGCAAGAGCGTCATTTGGAAAAAATAAATTATATTTAAAATTTTAATTTTGCTTTACAATTTCAATTAAAATTTCAATATAATTAGAATTTCAAATTTAAAAATTGGCTCCAAGGGCACATGAGGGTGCACGGAACAACAAATTGTTCTTTGGTTGATTTTGCACCTTAAAATGGGCATAAGAACTTTTATTTTGCTATTTATGAGCCCTGTTGGAACTTTATACGACATTAAAGAGTATATGATTAGGCGGAAACAAATCATAGGTACAACGCCCTTTACGAAGTAAATGTTATTGTGTTGAACTTTTGCTTTATGTGATAGATCAGGGCAATTACTTTCTAATTGCCTTAAAAAAAAGATTTAAGATATATAGGGCTTTTTATAATTAAGGTCAGTTACGTCTGAGTGGTAAAGGCTTGGAATAAATAGTAGAAAGTAATACTTACATCCAACAAGCATAACGCAAATAGTAAATATCTTCTCGCAGTCGGTGTTGGGTGAAACATTGCCAAAGCCAACGGACGTTAAGCTCGAGAAAGTAAAATAAAGCGCAGTAACATAACGCGCCTAGAAAAAGAAAACAAATTTAACTTGGCTTAATACTGAATGAGCGATACTACGGAACCAAAATAAAAAATGGCATACGATGAAAATTTGAAAAAGATAAAAGAACTTACGCTATAACTTTACTACAAAAACCAAAATGATTTCTTTTTATAAAGAATTATTTATATACTCAGTTCAGTACAATGCAGCATTGAAACAAATTAATGTGCGCCCCACGAAGAGTAAAGCAGCAACTATAAGGTGTAACTAAAAAACAATTAGTTCGTGTAAACGAACTGTAAGTAAGGAGTGACTCAAATCAACGGTAACCGAACCTCTAAAAAAAGCATTTTGACATCATTTGATACATCAAAAGAATTAGCTTTTTATACTGATTCCAAATATATAAAATACATTATGCTTAAATAATATTACCCATCTAAAGCTACGAGCAGAAACAGTAGTAGCAGTAGTAGCTGTAGTAGTACCAGTAGAAATAGCAGCAGCAGCAGCAGCAGTAGTAGAATTAGCAGTGGTAGTATTAGTATTAGTAGCAGTAGTAGTAATAGTAGGATTAGTAGTAGAATTAGTAGTAGCAGTATTAGTAGTAGTAGTAGTAGTATTAATAGTCGTTACAGTTGTAGTAGAAGCGGTAGTAGTAATGGTAGTAGTAGTAGTAGTAGCAGTAGTAGTAGTAGTAATAGTAGTATTAGTAGTAGCAGTAGTAGTAGGAGCAGTAGCAGTAGTTTAAAAGATCTAAAGCCGAACTGGCCAGCCATGACAAAAAACACAGAGAAATTCATACCATTGAGCAACTTTCTAAATTCTGGAAAAGATATAACACGTAACAGTTTGGCAAGTGGAGTGTATAGCATTCCTTGCTCTTAAGGAAAATTTTACGTCGGTCGAACACACAGCAATTTGTGGAACGTTTTATTGGGCACCAGAATTCAATACATAATGCTCTAAAAATTTACAAAACCCCCAGAAAGATTTACATCAGCTTTAGCAGAACATATATTTTTTAATTCGGACCATTTTGTGCTGTTCGAGGAGGCAACAGCCATTTCCCATAATAAAGGTTTCACTCAATGGGATCTTGAAGCATTAGAAAAAACATGTTTTTGCAGGTTTAAAAATTAATAGAGGTACTGGTAATATAAATGTTAATCCTATTTATGGTATTATTTAAAAAATGAACCCATATTCAAAAACAAAAATAAAGTATTGCAAAATGTCCCAGGGATTAGTTCAAGCAACAAACCTAAGTGAATAGCAGCATGAAAAGCTTTGCAAAGAATTATGTCGCAATAATATATTCTTTGTTTATTTGTTGTTTAAAAATTTTTTTATGCATTTACTTTTGTGGTTTTATGAAGCTAGCTTCAAATTGTAAATGTTAAGTAATTGTATATTATATATTTTAGGTTAGTCTATTTTAGTTTACATTAGCAGTAGTAGTTCCAGTAGTAGCAGTAGTAGAGAGCACATATTGCCTTTTCGCTAGTTCAACATCCCCCCCCCCAGCATACATTGAAAGTTTTAGCTTAAAATCCTTTTCTGAAATGATGCAGATACGCACTTTTGGTAACCTGGATGCACACAACTTCTTTTGATGTAGTTCAACACCCCCTCAACAGTACCTCAAAGTTTCAAGTTAATGGCCTTACCTGTTTCTGACACATTATCGATATACCATTTTTGAAACCTGAGCTCATACAGTTCACACTTGGATGGACATAGTGTCTTTCGATCCAGTTCAACTTGCCCGTCAGCATTTCCCCCTTTAGTCCAACTTTCCTCTAATGATACATATAGTGTCTTTTGGTTAACTTAATATGCCCCTCAACATTCCTTGAAAAATTTCAAACTAGTGCCATTAGCTGTTTCTGAGCCGCTTGGAGATACCGCTTTTTTGACAACCTGGATGAAAGATGTGTCTTTTAGTTTGAATCAACATCCCAAAAACATTTCGTGAAAGATTCAAATATTTACGATTAGCCGTTCCCAAGATATTGTAGATACACGTTTTATACATTTTAGATATACATAGTTCCTTTCGATTTAGTTCAAGTTACTCCTCAATATTCCCTGCAAATTTCATCTGGATACCCTTAATCATTGAGATATTGTGGGTATACCCTTCTTACACCCTAGATGTGCACAGCGTCTTCTGATTTAGTTCAACACCCCCCCCCCCAACACACCCTGAAAGTTTGAACTTAATACGCTTAGAAGTTCCTGATGTATTAAGGATACACCCGTTTGACACCTTTTTGAGCACCAATGTTCAAAGAAACGCCCTTCTCAGTAATAAAACCTACTTGTGACCAATTGGCAACTTTCATAATTTGCAGACCTTGACCTAGAGGTTTTGGGGTCATGTCATCCCTGGAGGCACAGTTATTAGACCTTTCGACTATTTGAACAAAATGGTCATCTCAAATTTTTATCAGACGGCTTTAGGGTTGAGGAGGGCGGGTAGCTCAAAAGGACATGGGAGGTGGAATGGCTGCCTTACAATCACCTTCGAATCTTAAAAAGAGCACTAGAACTTTAAATTTCAAATCGAATGAGACCTCTAACATGTTTCTACGACCCCTCCTTCCACATGAATTCACCTGGTGTAAAAATAATAAACAAGTAATACATTAAAGCCATATTACTCTTTGCCTATGATAGGTAACCCTACTTAGCATAAAAAAAATACATATACATTAAACTGTATAGAATTAGGCTGAAAACATGCAAAAAATCTAGTGATGCCTTTAGAGATCCGAAGTATGCAGTTTTAACGATCCTCATCATCCCATGTAGTGCTTTCGACCTAATAAAACCCATATTAAGAAGAAAGATGATTCAAGGTTATTTTTTGTCTTTTTTTAACAATCGACAGAGCTTCATGGACAGACTGTGTATATTAGAGGAAAACCAACCTTAATGCTAGGACCACCTGTACTATCTGGATTATAGTACTGATGAGTAGAGTTAGCCAAATAATCAAGCCATCCTATTTTACTTTTGAGCAGCGGTCTCTCTGCGTTTCCAATAGCGTACCTGAAAGACGACGAGAAATTAAAAAAGGAAGTAGTTTGAAAGACCAGAGTCTAATTTGCACTTTACTGAAAACAATTTTTATGTCGAGCTACGTGTTAACATTAAAAAATAACAATAATAACCAAGATTACTAAAAACAACAAATTAATAATGATTGACAGGTTAATTGATTCATTCATAAGAGTCTTAAAAGTTTTACCTTTACGGAAGTTGTAAAAAAGAAAACAAAATATCTTGTTTTCAGTGTGAAGTCCAATCTACGTCCTGATCTTCAGAAGGTAGAGATGGCGTTAGCCCTACTCTTCTTTATGGCAGTTTCTGCCCGATTTAAGTTTGAGTTGGTTATTTATTGTATATATTTTTTTTTCATTTTGGGTTTGATTTAATTTTTTAATAGCGATTTATGGTCGTTTAGAAACTTAGTTGACTTTATTTCTACTTATCGTTGGTTTAATGTAGCTCTTTGTTTTTCTTTAAAAAACTTCTTTTGTGGAGAAATAAAATAAATCAATTTCTGTTCTTTTTCAATTAACAAAGTTTTTTCATTGCTTAAGGAAAGAGTATTTTAAATCTTTTTGATTTTTCTTGATAAGAATCTAGATTTTGGCTTAATTTGAATTTTTTTTTGCAACGCTTTTTGATAAAAATTGTGCTATAGTGCTTTGGATGGATGGGTACGAGGGTAACTTGGAAGAATTTAGTTGATTGGTAATTCTAAACTTAATGACATTTAAGATGTTTGAAATCACCATAATTGCCATTGGTGTTCTTGGCTTTGTCGTTATAAGGTGCCATATCTTGTCAAAAAAATTCTTTTTTTAGAGTACGATCACTATTACCAAGTGTCACTCTTTACTTGCAGTTCTTTGCCACGAAAAGTCTTATATTTTGCAGGTCTGTCCAGGTAATTGCTTCGTTCAAAGGTAGGAAGAGGTATAGCGCGCCAAATTGCTGATCACTTTCCTTTCTGTCTTCTCACTTGAAGATAGAAAAAAAATACAGAGAGCCAAGTTGTGGGTTTTTTTATGCCAAGCGGTTTCTTTTTAGGCAATAGTAGGCTTTTAGGCCAATTTTTTTTGAAAAAACGCTCTTACATTGCACTAACCAAATTCATCTTTTCAGCTCTTGATTCTGAAAAGATCCCTGTAGGGATATATTTGGACAAGTATAACACATAGGATGTCTTAATTCATTCGATGGTTTACATAAATTGTGTCGCCTTGGATCTAGAGGATCTAATAATCTTTGCTTTGGTTGGAATGTTATTTAGATGAGAACATGTCCATACATCCAAAGAGCGAAGCACCTTTTGTTAGTTTGTCAGTGTTCAATCAAAGGGTTCTTACTTCGGCCTCTAAAAGTATTCGTAAAAAATCTTGACAGCGCTATTAAAACAGAGTGTATGTATTATTCCTAACAATTCCGTTAATCTGCTCTATCATTAATTTTTCCCATTAATCCTGAGTTGCACTTGACATTTCTACGTAAAACTTACTCGCTACTTCCAGTTATATTAGACTTTAAAAGGGTGTGTTGCCTTCCAGTCAAGTAGCTTGATCTAGCGACAGCAGAGTGAGGGTTGGAACCTTCAGAATATTTGTACTAAAAGCTTTATAAAAACTCGATGTTTACCAGCCTTAAGAAAGGATGCTTTTAACTTACAACTGTACCTGGTAATACCATGTGAGTATATCTTTCTTTCTTCTAGCTGATATCCTTAAAACAAAGTAACTTATTACTATATATTAAAAAAAAATTACGTATTCACGACCAGCTGTGTTTTCAAGGCATTAGAAAAAGAATTGCTGGACATACAAAGAGGACCCTAAAATACGCCCGCTAAGTTCACTTTCCATCCAGCAATAAAAAGAAGAAAAATGTCCTTCCTGACACTATTTATGCCAGAATAAATCCTAGATATTCTTCGTGCGACTTACATCTAACATTGTCATTGGATTCTGGTGCAATTAACAGTTTATCAAACAGTTCCTAGTAACAAAGTGAAGTAAGGGGCCACTCGGCCTAATAGCAACTGAAACTCTAAAAATTGGAATTCTGATAGAAATAGGTACACCAAGAGAATTGGCGATTGATTCTGATTCAGAACATACACAGGTGTATAAATTTAATTGTACCCATCAAAAACTAGGAGCCTAAGAAAATCTGCATGGTGTTCAAAAAAAAGTATGAGAAACGGCCCCAAAAAGTCAAGGAATCCCAATGAAAATCACAGCATCTGATTCTGCGTGTCAGAGAACCTTGATATAAAGGTTTCAAGCTTCTATCTACAAAAATGTGTAATTTTTTTATTATATACCAGAAGAAAGACCACGGATACGTGTTTATTTTGTTATTTTTCCCAGGGTGATTGTACCGAACCAATGGTCCTAGGAGATCCTAGAAGGTCCTAGAAGAGGCCTCACTTCAAAGTAAATAAAGATTTATTAAGTGCCCTTTTTATGTAGTTAAATGAAAAAAAACAAGTTTTTTTAACTGAAAGTAAGGAGCGACATTAAAACTTAAAACAAACAGAAATTATTCCGTATATGAAAGGGGCTGTCCCCTCCTCAACGCCTTGCTCTTTACGCTAAAGTTTGACTTTCTCACAACTCAATTTTTTTTAAACAATGTCCCCTCCTCAACGCCTTGCTCTTTACGCTAAAGTTTGACTTTCTCACAACTCAATTTTTTTTAAAAAATAAAAAAATTTAGCGTAAAGAGCAAGGCGTTGAGGAGGGGACAGCCCATTTCATAGACGGAATAATTTCTGTTCATTTTAAGTTTTAATGTCACTCCTTACTTTCAGTTAAAAAAACTTGTTTTTTTTATTTAATTTATGAACGTTTTTGAATAAATGCAGGTTTTGATCTTGGCTCACAGTACATGAATAATTAAAACGAAATTTTCATATTAATTTACTTTTATTTGGTTGAATGGCTTTCTCGTAACTTGTTTCATTTTCTTTACGAACGTTTTTATTAGTAATAAATATACGCAACTTACGAATTAATTTACGTAACGAACTTCTATATTCATATATTTTTAATACGTATATTAGGGGGTTCGCCCCCTAGTCAATACCTTGCTCTTTAAGCGAAAGTTCGAATTTTGTTCCAATTCTTTAAAACTGACCGCTTAATCAACAAATGCCGTTAATTAGAATAAATAGCTTTTATGAAAGTATTAAAAAATCTCTGGCTTAAAGAGTGAGGTATTGACAAGGGAGGAACCCAATCATATATGTAATATTTTCTGTTCGTTTAAAGTTTTGATGTTGCTGCTGTTGCAGTTGAAAAACTTGTTTTTTTATATTTAATTTCTGATCTTTTTTAAATAATGCTGGGAAGTCTGGTGTCCCCTTCATAGCATTGTACCTTCCCCCAATGAAACTTCCTTAATAAACAGTTTCGCCGAACAAACCCTCGACCTCCCCCCCCCCACTACCAGGAAAAATCTCCCCAGAAAACGTCAGTACTGTATATGTCCCAATAACCAAAGCTATATTTTAACAATGGGTAAAGTTCATAACTTTCAGCCCTCCTCCCGGGAGCTCCAGGGGATTCAGTCATCCTAAAAGACATACTTATAGTATTTTCGAACATGCTGAACAAAATGGCTATCTCAAAATTTTGATCAGGTGACTTTGGGAAAAAATGAGCGTGGGAAGGGCCTAGTTGCCCTCCATTTTTTTTGGTCACTTAAAAAGGGCACTAGAACTTTTAATTTCCATTCCAATGAGCCCTCCCACAATATTCTAGGACCACTGGGTCGATACGATCACCCCTGGAAAAAAAAACAAATGAACACGCATCCGTGATCTTTCTTCTAGCAAAAAATGTAAAATTCCACATTTTTCCACGTAGGAGCTTAAAACCTCTACTGTAAGGGTTCTCCAATACGCATAGTTGGACGGTGTGATTTCCATTAAGGTTTTATAACCTTTAGGGGGTCTTTCCCACTTTTTTCGAACATCAGCCAAATTTTCTAAGGCACGTAGCTTTTAATGGGTAGCACTAAACTTGATGAGTTATATATTTGAAATCAGCATTGAAATCTGATTCTTTTGATGTATCTATTGGTATCAAAAACCCGTTTTCTAGAGTTTCGCTTACCATTGAGCCGGGTCGCTCCTTACTTACAGTTCGCTACCACGAACTGTTTGAAAAAAAAAGTTTTTTTAACGGAAAGTAAGGAGCGACATTAAACTTAAAACGAACAGAAATTATTCCGTATATGAAAGGGGCTGTCGCCTCCTCAATACCTCGCTCTTTACGCTAAAGTTTTTGATTACGTGTTAAAGTTTAGTTTACGCGTTAAAGTTTACGCGTAACTTTTGATGGGTAGGATTAAACTTGATATAACTTATATATTTGAAATCATAATTAAAATTTGATTCTTTATATGTATCTATTTGTATCAGAATACCGTTTTCTAGAGTTTCGGTTACCATTGAGCCGGGTCCCAATAACCAATACTATATGTTAACATTGGGTAAAGTTCATAACTTTCAGCCCCCCCCCTGGGGGCTTTGAGGGATTAAGTCATCCTAAAAGACACAGTTATAATATTTTCGACCATGCTGATCAAAATGGCTATCTCAAAATTTTGATCGGATGATTTTGGGGAAAAAATGAGCGTGGGAGGGGGCCTTGTTGCCCTCCATTTTTTTGGTCACTTAAAACTGGCACTAGAACTTTTAATTTCCGTTCTAATGAGCCCTTCCACGATATTCTAGTACGAGTGGTTCAATACGATTACCCCTGGGGAAAAGAAAAAACAACAACAAATGAACACGCATCCGTGATCTTTCTTCTGGCAAAAAATGGAAAGTTCAACATGTTTCTAGATAGGAGCTTGAAACCTCTACAGTAGGGTTATCTGATACACTGAATATGATGGTGTGATTTTCATTAAGGTTCTATAGCTTTTAGGGGGTCTTTCCCCCTTTTTCCGAAAACCAACCAAATTTTCTCAGGCGCGTAACTTTTGATAGGTAAATTAAATTTGATGAAACTTATATATTTGAAATCAGAATTAAAATCTGATTCTTTTGATGTATCTATTGGTATCAAAATTCCGTTTTTTAGAGTTTCGGTTACCAATGAGCCGGGTCGCTCCTTACTTACAGTTCGTTACCACGAACTGTTTGACCAAACAGACTGGAGGGAAACTAACCCCCTCCCATGCTCTTTTTTTCCCAAAGTCATCCGATGAAAACTTTGAGATGACCATTTTGTTCAACATAAATGAAAGGTCCAATAACTATTCCTCTGTGGATGGCATGACCCCCACAGACCCTGGGAAAAGTGCTGTGAGTTATGAAGTTTGCCCTTAGTTTCAATACAGTATTTGCTATTGGGAAACATACAAACATTTTCCACGGGGGAGGGGGGGATTCTACAGGAACAATTTTTCCGCGAGGAGGGAGAATTCAGGGGATGAATTTTCCAGGTGAAATTTTACCAGGTGAAAGAGAATTTGACAGAATTCCTATCTGAAAATATTTTTAGTTGTCTTACTTTCTCTTTAGTGACTAAATTTTACATCTGGAGATGTTCCGGGGAAAACTTGTCCGGGGGAGGGGGGCAGAATTATCTGAAGGAAGGGGAGATTTCCCGAAACAGAAATTATTCATGGAAGAATTTTATACAGGAGAAACTTTCCACTGTGAGGAGAGGTATTTCCGGAAAAATTTTTCCACGGAGGGGGAATTTCTGGCATGGTTTGAAAAAAGACCAAAATTAAAATATGAAGAATTTTTTAGGCGGAACTATCCACCGGAGCTTTCTGAGGGGGGGGGTACACGGATCAGTTTTCCATGATGGAAGGAATTTTCCATGGATTTCCCAGCGCTATTTGAAAAACAATTGGAAAATAAATTAAAAAACAAGCATTCTCAACTAAAAGTACAGAGCAACGATAAAACTTAAAACCAACAGAAAACTGTCTGTATATGATGGTGGGCTGTCGTCTCCTTAATCCCTCGCTGTTTGCACTAAATTTTAGCACTTTAAGAAAGCTTATTCCAATTATCTTACTCCAATACAACGACCCTTGTGTTTCAGGAGTCATTCGTAAAGAATTGGGACAAAAAGTCAAACTATAGCTTAAAGAGCAACGTTTTGCAACGTTTTCTACCTCATATACGGAATAATTTCTGTCCGTTTTAAGGTTGAATGTTGCTCCTTATTTTCATTGAAAAACTTGTTTTTACATGGTTTTTAATAGCTAATAAAGCCAAATTTTTTCAATTTTGAAAATATCTCTGCACATGCTGTAAAAAAAAAAAAAAAAAAAAAAAAACTTACCAGATACAAGCTAGCCAATGAGCGATCAGTGCAAAGGTAGCCATTAAAAGAAGTAAGACGGCAGCACCATATTCTGAATACCGATCAATTTTCCTTGCAACTCGGACCAACCGCAGCAGACGTGCAGTTTTGAGTAAACCAATTAGTGTTGTTGTCTTGAAAATAAATGTAGTTAATTATAAGCTATGATAAACCATGTTTTTCTGACGAAAACAAAGCGCTTAATTGAAATTTATAAATGAACAAAAATAATTGCCTCGCAGATTAGGAAAGGTATATCTGCAAAATTTGCTTAAACAAACTGAGTCGTGATACTTTCCAGTGTCAATAGCGTTCTAAAAATCAGGACTTAACTGAAACACACAAAACCAAGTTAAAAAAATAGCCCAATAAAAAATTACATAAGCAGCAGGCAGGAAATAAAAGAAAAATTCATAACGCTGTAAATTTAGCAGACATTTAAGAATTCAATTATAATTCTTTTAAAATTCAAGCAAGCTCAGTTTTCAGTAAAGTGCTGGTTTTTAGAGTTCTACCGATACTAAAAAGATATCACAAGTCATTCTATCTGATCTCGTTTTGTAGGAATTACTTGCATAACTTCAGAGCAATAATTTTTGTTCGTTTTAAGTTTCAAATTCGCTCTTTACTTACGAAGATAAATTCAGTTTTGTTTCTAATTAGCTTTTGTTTGTATTTTTAAATTCACAAAATAAACCTTGCAACAAGATTTTTTTTTTTTTTTACTTAGGCAATGAAACTGAAAAATTCTGCACGATTCTTTGCAACAATAAGACATTAAATATAGATTTAACTTCATAATTCTTTTAAGCTTTGCCGTAACATGTGATAAACTTTGAGGTGTGTCTTTGAATCCAAGAGGAGTGTAGGCACCTGCAACTTTAAGAAATTGGGCATGAAAAACTATATTATTTTCATGGAAGTGAAAATAAATAAATGGCAATTTATTTCGTTAGGCGCTTTTTCTTCAAACCAGGTTTTTCAGTTTTCACGTACTGAGAAGGCTGGGAGAGGTAGTATACAAGAGAGGGGGGGATTGAAAACCTCCGGTTTAAGGTTTTTGACCATGGAGAAAACAGGATTACTCTTGTTACGTTTCCTAGTTTTTTCTACTACGTTTGACAGTTTACGACAGAGTTGTTAAGACAAATCTAAGAGGCACGGAGATAGAGGCGGTAGCTTTTAAATAATACACTAAACAACTCTCTGCGATCTTGCGATAGGTTGATAGCTTTGGCAGAAAGAAAGTAGCAAAAATAAGAAGATGAATGCTAACCATGCAAAAATTCCCATTTTTTAAGCAAAGTAGTTCAAATCTCCAGTTAAGGCTTTTAGACCATGACAAATCAATTAATTACCAATCAATCGGCATTCTGAACTGTTGATGGAAAGAATTATGTTTTGTGGCACAAAATGTAAGAAAATATTATTTTGACATGTCTCAATCTCTTTTGTTACTTAAAAATCATCTGCTTATGATTTATCAAAAACCTTGGTCATCATTTCAGCATTGTTGACATTATCATATGACGATTTGTGAATAAGGACGGAACTCACTGCAACATTTACTTCACACAGTGGAGATGGATCCGCATACAGTAGATCCGTTTTTCAAGAATGCAGTTAAGGATTTTCAACCCTGGAGACTATAACAGTGCCCTTTTTATGCTTTCCAGCCTTTGAACTTTAAAAATGGGAAAAAAGTGTTTTTTTTGGGGACTCCGCATTATCCGCTGTGTTGATACTCCTGAGATCAAAGAGTGGTACGCAGTTGAGATTAAAAGCCGTTTTGGAAGACTGTCCCAGCTTTCGGATATTGAAGTCATGCGGGAC